>NC_092774.1:30630692-30633192 GCF_047496795.1 Chiloscyllium punctatum | reverse complement strand
ACCCTCAGACAGGCGTGGCCCCAGGAAGAACCCGGGGACGCAAAGTGCGTTCAAAGTGTCGATGATCAATGTGTCCTGCAATTCACGACGCACGAGCCGAGTGATCCACCGTTAAGACGTGTCTGAGTTTGTTTTCGGTCTTTCCCTCGCCAGAGGAAAGCGACCCGGACCGCACATACACTCCCCACCTTAGCAGCACCCACCTGCACGCCGGCGTGCGGGCGGAGCAGGGTGGCATGAAGCTGTGGGGGGCACCAGCCTGGTGTGGCCCGCGGAGACATACGTCTACGGAAAAAAAAAATACTGGGCGCCCAAGAGGCGATGCATATCGGCACACACCGCAGCGACGGAGGCAGATTCTCCGCCACCATGTCGCCCGCCGAGTGTTACGAGGCGTACAGCAGCTTTGCCCTAGGAAAAGCAGAGTCGGAAACGGGACCAGCAATCGGTTCGGCAGCATCACTGACGCGTGCACGTGGCCGAGTGTCAGCAAGCGGACTTCTGCGAGGAGTCTGGGGCCGCACTGGCCAGAGCTGATGCCCGCCTGGCCCCGCCACTTCCGAGGTGGGCTGGGAAACGTGGTAACGGCTCGTCAAACCCGTTCCCACCCTCACCCACAAGCCACCGACCACCGATCGACGCCAGGCACCCCGACCGAGAGCGCGATCGCTCGTTAACCCTGCTGGCCGTTCGCTGGGGATCACTACTGCACGGAGCTCGAGAACCAACGGGCGGCAACTCAGGAGTATTTAAACCGCCACCAACAGCCCGCAAATGCACAGAGGCCCTGACAAGAATGTGCGAGTGACGAGCTGAAGGGAATAGGTACCCCTTGATGTTGAAGGGTGCGTGACTAGGTAGCAACGACATAAACCCAACCGATTTGGGAACTAAAGACCCACGCCTGCATCACCAGCTTCGTTTCCCGTGGCTGGAGAGTACACCGAAGCCCTCCATCTGTCGCGAGCCCCCGACGACACAGTGCCGCCAAGCAGCAGGACTAGACCTGGTGTGGCTTCCTTCGCCGATCACAGACCGGTCGACACTGCTGACGAGATGGTGGAACTGGCTTCGGCCCTTGTGACGAAGGGCAGTGCGAACCCACCCGCCCGCCCGCGTGCGTTCGGGGTGGACTCGGCAAACGGAGATTTGCAATTGGAAAGTGTCCTCCTGCCCGCGCAGGTAGGCGCCCAACAGTTGGGGGGGTTTGGCGGTGACCACGGCTGCAGGCCCTGCTACCCTGACGAGCTCTCCTGCTGGCGCCGAAACCACCCGAGTGAGACGAGGTGAACCGGAAATGGGCATACCCCCAGCCGATACAGGAACCTTGTTACGACTTTTACTTCCTCTAGATAGTCAAGTTTGATCGTCTTCTCAGCGCTGCACCAGGGCCTTGTCCAACACCGGCGGGGCTGATCCGAGGACCTCACTAAACCATCCAATCGGTAGTAGCGACGGGCGGTGTGGACAAAGGGCAGGGACTTAATTAACGCGAGCTTATGACCCACACTTACTGGGAATTCCTCGTTCATGGGAAATAATTGCAATTCCCAATCCCCATCACGAATGGGGTTCAACGGGTTAGCCACACCTGGCGACGTAGGGTAGACACACGCTGATCCATTCAGTGTAGCGCGCCTGCAGCCCCGGACATCTAAGGGCATTACAGACCTGTTATTGCTCAATCTCATGTGGCTGTACGCCACTTGTCCCTCTAAGAAGTTGGACGCGGACCGCTCGGGGTCGTGTAACTATTTAGCATGTGGGAGTCTCGTTCGTTATCGGAATTAACCAGATAAATCGCTCCACCAACTAAGAACGGCCATGCACCACCACCCACAGAATCGCGAAAGAGCTGTCAATCTGTCAATCCTTTCTGTGTCCGGGCCGGGTGAGGTTTCCCGTGTTGAGTCAAATTTAGCCGCAGGCTCCACTCCTGATGGTACTCTTCCGTCAATTCCTTTTAAGTTTCAGCTTTGCAACCATATTCCCCCTGGAACCCAAAGACTTTGGTTTCCGGGAAACTGCTCGGCGGGTCATGGGAATAACGCCGCCGGATCGCGAGTCAGCATTGTTTATGGTCGGACCTACGACAGTATCTGATCGTCTTCGAACCTCCGACTTTCGTTCTTGATTAATGAAATCATTCTTGGCAAATGCTTTCGCTTTTGTTCGTCTTGCGCCGGTCCAAGAATTTCACCTCTAGCTACAATACGAATGCCCCTGGCCCTCCCTCTTAATCATAGCCCCAGTTCCGAAAACCAACAAAATAGAACCGGGGTCCTATTCCATTATTCCTAGCTGGAGGATTCTGGTGACCAGCCTGCTTTGAACACTCTAATTTTTTCAAAGTAAACGCTTCGGACCCCCAGGACACTCAGCTAAGAGCATCAAGGAAGTGCCGAGAGGCAGGGGCTGGGACAGGCGGTAACTCGCCTCGCGGCGGACCGCCAGCCCAATCCCAAGATCCAACTACGAACTTTTTAACTGCAGCAGCTTT
>NC_092774.1:30523192-30625692 GCF_047496795.1 Chiloscyllium punctatum | reverse complement strand
GATGTGAAATCCTCTCCCTCTCTCTCTCTGTTGACCCAACGGGATTACCAGGGCTAGAATGATCACTCTCAAAATACAATTGCTGATTTACTGTTTGCTTCTGCTGCTTAACAGAAGGATTTAAAAGCTGCTAGCCTGATCTCACAGAAAGCACAAAAACAGACTGTTCACTTGCGCCTGCGCAGATATAAAACTTCATTTGGAATAGATCACAAAATAACAACAAGTGCCAATCCCTCAACTCTGTGTTACACATGGAGGGAGGGGAGGGGAACTAAAGTGTTTTACTCTCAGATGTTAGAGGGCAGGACAAAGTTTCAGCCAGTGGGAAGTTAAAATTAAACCCTGTGCTGTTTTCTGTTATAAAAACTCAAACCACATGGATTTGGTGGGATTAAAAAAATGAAGGAAAGGGAGCTTGCAAAGTTTCCAAGCCCCCACAACACGCACACACAATTCCCTCTGCTTAGCTGGAGACAGTGCTGCCCCCCTCTGTTTAGGAGTAAACTCTGGAAATGTGGTGGTATTGATCGTGAGGAGGATGGTCTCCGGCCACAGTTTGATACCAATCAGTTGGTAAATGGGGCAGAGAGATGGAATTTAAACTCCAGGCATTCTGGGAAATGTCATAATGGAGGAAAGTAATCAATAAATAGTAGGTCCCTACAGAGTGCTGAGGAACAAAGGAACCTTGCTGTCCAAGTCCAGAGATCCCGGAAGGTATCAGTACAGATAAAACTAGGGAGTGAGGAAGGCATAGATTTGTATTTTTTTCATACAGAGGGTGGTGCGTGTGTGGAGTGGGCTGCCAGAGGAAGTGATGGAAGCTGGTACCATGAGAACATTTAAAAGGCATCTGGTTGGATATATGTATTGGAAGGGTTGAGAGAGATATGGGTCTAATACTGGCAAATGGGTCACGAGATTAATTGAGGGTATCCAGTCAGCATGGGTGAGCTGGACTGCAGAGTCTGTTTCTGTGCTGTATGACTTTACCCGCCTAATTCAATGCAAGTTTTAGCAACATGTCTGCAGCTTTATGCTTTTAGACATTAACAATGTTTCTGAATATATCATTTCAGCTGTTCTCAATTTTAAAATCAGCCATTTCTTGTGCACCCCTGTCTTCCAGGTTGATTCATCACCATCCATTCTCTCTCTTTCCCGAGAAGGGTTTGATACAGCAATCAAAGAGGGCTCGAGGTACGAGAAAGGATGGGGGGTGGGGTGGGGAATGGACAGGGGCACAGAGGCTGGGGGAGAAGAGAGAGAGAGAGAGAATGGATAGGGGAGCAAAGGGTAGGGAGAGAGAGAGAGAAAATGGACAGGTGACAGAGAGTGGAGGGGAGGAGAAAGACTTGGGGACAGAGAATGGGGGGCAGAAAATGAGGGGGAGAGAGAGAGATTGGCTGGGCAGAGAGATTTGGTGAGTGCAGACTGTGAGGAGAGAGAGAATGCATGGGGACAGTGGGTTGGGGAAGTGACAGTACAAATCCCACCTTACCCAGGAATGGTGTCAGTGTTCCATGAACTGGAACCCACTCCATTAACAGCAGACTTGGGGGCAATCGTTTCTCAAAAGACAGATGGCTAAGACGGGAGATTCATCTCATTCCTACGGGACATTCGGCCCATAAAATTCAGACTGACCTTCCAACCACCCACTTTCCCCATAGTTAACCCACCCGAGGTTGCAGATCCCTGGATACTTCAGCATGGCCAATCCACCCTAAACTTCAGATGGTTAGACTATCGGAGGAAACTGGAGCACCCAGAGTTCACCCACGCAGACACAAAGGTGAGAACATGCCAAAGTCCACACAGAGAGCTGCATGAGAGTGGAATTGAACCCAAGTCCGTGTTACTGTGAGGCAGTGGTGCTAACCACTGAGCCACCATGCCACCCAGAGCTTTGGAGTTCTGCTTTGTCTTTGTAGCTTCTGATTTCTCATGAGCCTTCAGCAGAGGCTCTCTCCTCCTGACATTGTTAGACCACGCCTGCTGCAACTTCCCTTTTCCATTTCTCCAGTCCTGAGCTCACCGGTTCCCAAATCCTGGCGCCAGGCAGACACTGATGCAATCTGGTCTTCTGCTGCCAACTGCAGAGAATGGTGACAATCCCTGCCACTATTCTCTGCCTGACAACCACTGCCCCCTCCCCAACATTGTTCCTACTCCCACCACGCAGCCAGTTAGCTCCTCGCTCGTGCAGACCTCTCTCAGATCCCCTTTATCTGTCTGACCTGTGCTGACACCCTCTTGACCTTGTCCACTGACCCAGTCAGAAGGCTTTGTCTGCAGAGGAATGACCATCTCCCAGAATAAAGTGTCCAGTTAACTTTCCCCTTTTCCCCCAACGTGTCTGCAGCCCGGCTTCCAGCTGCATCTTTCTGAGCCGAAGGTCCTCCAGCCTGTGTTTGCCGTGGATCACAGCATCCAGAACATCTCAACTTCTGCAAATCGAAAGACAAGCCCAACCCTTGGAAGAGAAGGGGGAGAAACAGAACAGACATGAACGGAAAATCATTGTAGTGCGATCAATTCCTTTAAGCATGAATAGAGGTTATCAGTCGTCCGTGAGCTTGTGGCGCAACGGTAGCGCGTCTGACTCCAGATCAGAAGGTTGCGTGTTCAAATCACGTCAGGCTCACTGCAATCAACTTCTTACATTTCAAATCAAGAAAGGAGTACGTTCTTTCCGTATATCGGTCGTGTCAAATCTTTGCGGTAACTTTCGATCACACGTGAATCTTTGCTGTCAGTTTGATTTGTGAACACTGTGTCAGGGAGGTGGTGTGCCCATTGTTTGGGTAAATGCTCAGCTCCCCGCAATGTGAGAAGTAAAACACACACTGTTCATCACGGGATTTAAACACAGCCGGTTCGTTCAGTTGGTGACCGCGGGGCGTGAATAACATTATACCGATATTTTCACAACATAATCTAGAGATTGCCATCCAGGTTTTAGTCACATCAAACTGCCACGCAATGCTGTTATGGCCTCAGTAAACTATAATAACGTGAAGATCACTGGGATGATGTTCTACATCCGACTGCAATATAAACACAGGTCTTTGTTTCCAGTTTTGGTTGGAACAAAAGACATCTTATTGGTGGATAATTACAGTTAGTGCAAACACAGCTAGCCATCGATAAATATTAATCCTGTTCACTTCAATGGCCAAATTTCAATGCAGAAACCAAGTGCACTCGGCTGCTTGTAACATAGACAACAGGACAAAATGGCTCATAGGAGGAGAAATGGGGCATTGAGGAGGAGTGAAATGTTTGCTTTTGGTCACCTCCACAATTGTTAGAAAAACAGGTTGAAAGGATTCTTAAAAGGTGTCTGAAGGAGTGGTGAGGGATAACACTTCAGACAGCGCAAAGTGGAAGACCACTTTCTAGTGGAAGGAAAAGACATTCCTTATTTCTGAAAGAACTGGGAAACAGAAGAGGGGATGAAATCTGACTTGGGAGCTATTTCCTATTTGTTGAGGATGTTGCTTCATCACAGTCTTGGTTTAGAGCAGAAGCTCTTCATCAGGAATAAAGGGTGGCCCAAGGGGGCTGAGAGATAAATGGGAAGGAAGTGGGGCTGGAGGAAAGGCAGCTGGGAGTGTAATAGTTAGATGGAGGTAGGGATTGATGGTGATAGGTCAGAGATGAGGGTGGAGCAAATAGGTGAGAAGCAAGGTGGACAGGTATGACAGGTCAAGAGGTTGGTGTCGAATTGGAAGGTTGGATCTGGGACAAGGTGGGGGAGAGGAAATAAGGAAACTGATGAAATCTGCATTGATACCATGTGGTTGGAGGGTCCCAAAGCAGAAGAGGAGTTGTTTTTTCGACAAGCGTCGGGTAGCAAGAGTTTGGCAGTGAGGAGGCTCAGGACTTGCGTGTCCTTGGCGGAATGGGAGGGTGAGTTAAAGTGTTCAGCCACAGGGCCGTCGGTCGTTTAGTTTCAGTGTCCCAGAGTTGGTCCCTGAAACATTCCGCTAGTTGGTGTCCAGTTTCCCGAATTTAGATGAGACCATATTGTGAGCAATGAACATAATCTTATAAATAGATTGTATAAATCTTAGCCTGCCAGCGTTGAAAATTATAATTAAATTGGGTGACCGCATGAAACGGTTTGTCGGTCAGATTTGAATCATCACTCCCAAATGAGACAATTTCATGAATATCAGTGAACTGCTCTTTTTGTTAAAAACCACATGTTCTTGATTTATTTTCACAACTTACTGGTATTCACACCTGCACATTCAATGTCAAACTCTGACATCAGAAATGAAATTACAGCATTAATTTGACTTACAATAATCAAATAAACAAATTAATACCACACAGTGAATACCAAGTCTGATTAATATGAAATTAAATTTGACCAAAAAAATATAAAATCAAGATAGGAGATAAGAAGTAGGGGAAGGGCAGAAGGCAAGAAATGCAGCATCACAGAAAGTGCTCCTCCAGAGAGTGCATTTTACCAACTACCACTGCTAAATATAAACACTCTGATATGATCCTCCGGTTTTAATGTAAACCATAGCCCCATACAGTAGGTACCATTTAAATGAGTTAATAGATACAAGCCTTGAGCAAATCCAGCTTCCAGCCTTACCCCAAACCCCCCCACACCCCCCCCACCCCGCTTCTTGGAGCTTGGACCTTCCTCCAGCTCCGGGGGGTTGTTGAACTCCTGGGCTCCAGCTGCCACTCCTCCACTGAAGAAGCTTTGGGAAACAGATGTAAAGGCAAGATACAGAACAGAGCACCTTTTTAAATGAAAGCAGCTTACGGAGACATCACATGGTTTTTAGCCATCGACCTCAAGGTTATCTGCCCAGCACACTCACATAGCACTACTCTGCTTCTGTGCTCCCAGCAGCTGGATTGTGGATCAGTTTAAAGTAGGTCCTATATCTCTGATTACATCAGTACACAGGGCAGTGAAGAAAGGTTTCAGCACACTGACCTTCATCAGCCAAGGAATTGAGTATAGATGTTGGCAACTTTTGTTGTAGTTCTACAGGACGTGGATGAGGCTGCACCTGGAATATTGTGATCAGTTTTGGTCCCCTTGATGTTCTGGCTTCTGACTTCTTCAACTCTGGGTTTGTGTTGAACTTGATAGGATACTTTGTCAAACTCAGCATGTTTAAACAGTATCTCTCAGAGGGATTCATTTGAAACTTTTCAGGAGGTGAGCTCAACAAGGTTGAAAAATTCAAAGTTACATGGACTCTATTTTAAACTTACATCAGGACCAGTAGTCAGAGACACGTACAGCATGGAAACAGACCCTTCGGTCCAACTTGTCCATGCTGACCTGATATCCTAAATTAATCCAGTCCGAGTGGTTGTGGGGTGTACGGGAGGCAATTGCAGTCCATCAGAAAACAAAAACAGTCCACCTACTCTCCCACTGCACCCACTGTCAGAACTTGGAGGACGTTCAGTCCTGGGGGGTGACCAAAGGCAGCGTCAAAGGTAGGATCTGATTGCTGGGAGCGCTGGAGCCCCCGCTGGTGCTTCTGCAAGTTGCAGGAAAACATGAACCTCTTCCCACACTCGGGCAAACTGAAGGGCCTCTCCCCATTGTGGACACACTGGTGCTTCTGCGGGGAGGAGGAATTGCTGAAGGCCTTCCCGCACTTAGGGCAGCAGAATGGCCTCCTCGCTTCTACCCCCTCCCCCGCGTGTGGACCAGCTGGTGCATCAGCAGTGTGGAGGAGCGGGTAAAGCCCTTCCCACATACGGGGCAGGAGAACAGCTACTCCCAGTGTGAACAGACTGGTGCCTCGGCAGGGCTGAGGAGTTGGTGGAGGCCTTCCTGCACATAGGGCAATTGAACGACCTCTTCCCCATGTGGGCCAGCATGTCGGAAGGAAGAGCAAAGCCCTTCCTGCACTTGGGGCAGAAGAACGGCCTCTCCTCAGTGTGGACCCACTGGTGTCTCAGCAGGTGGGAAGAACTGCTGAAGGCCATCTCGCACTTGGGGCCGGAGAACAGCCTTCCCCGGTGTGGACCAACTGGTGCGTCAGCAGGGCAGAGGAATCACTGAAGACCTTCCCACACTCCGGGCAGCAGAAGGGCCTCTTCATCTCTGTGGACCCATTGGTGCTTCAGAACCCTTTCAAATTTCACAATATACTTCTGATAGGAGGGAGACCAGAATTGCACACAATATTCCAAAAGTGGTCTAACCAATATCCTATACAGCCACAACATAACTTCCCAACTCCAATACTCAGTCAGAGGATTGCGAAAGCTTTCAAAACCCACAAAAAACAATCAGGAAAGAATGGAGGGACAAACCGAATTTTTGAGAGTCAGCTTGGAAGCATCAATGCGAAATCGGCGGACTGGGTTTATTGGGTGCCTGTTCTCCTTAAATACATTATATACGTATTTCCCTTGTGCTCTTCGTAGTTTCTATGTGCTGCAGTGTGTATTGGCTCGTTGAAATAATGTCCTGATGGAGGTTCGTTTGTGGGTGTTGGGATGATTGCTTCTGTGGTTCAGTACTTGGTTTGTGTGTTTTGTTTTTCTGTAGGTGTTAGTTTGAAGTTCCCCATTAACTGTTCGCTCTACTGTAACATCTAAGAATGGCAGTTTATTCTTGTTCTCCTCCTTTTCAAACCAGGAGCCCTCTCAGGCCATAGTCTCACCACCTGGAACACCAATATACAGACTAGTCAAAGGCCTCCACTGAAGACTAAAACACCAAGTCGAAGATTCACTCCACTCCATTTACTCCACCAAGAATTCCTGAACACAAAAGACACTGAGATAGAAGAGGATGGAATAATTATGTACTTTGACAAAGCAGCCCTGTTCACATCCATAAACATCAACGTGGCCAAAGAAAACTGAAGACACGACTCGAAGAACCAAAGACACAAACTCAGCACCAACTTCGAAACCGGGCCGCAGCTGTGGAAGCACTGAAGCCTAACCACTGGAACACCAGGGAATTGCCAAAGCTGGTTGACAGCTCGACTGTAAATTTCTTCCCTGCCCGGAAATCGAATCCAGGCTGAGGTAGTAAGAAGGCTTTCACCTGTACATCGAACAATTCCATTTCTTGTATCCATTGCTCCTGATGCAGTCTCCTCTACATTGGGGAGACTGGAGACTCCTCGCAGAGTCAAGTCACAGCGCTTGAGGGAACATCTCCAGGACACCCGCACCAATCAGCAAATATAGCACTGTCAAGCTCGTGGAACTGTGCTTTAACTACCCACGTCCTATTCAGTAACAAGCCCTACAAATAAATCAACGGAATACCCATGAAACCACCAGTATCAGGATTCCTAGCAGAAGCAATAATGCAGAGACTCGAAATAACAGCCCTTCCAACGATCCAACCCAAACTTTGGGTCAGCTACAGCGATGCCACTTTAGTCATCACAAAATGAAACAAATTAGAGGAAACCTACAACACAATCAACAATATCCTTACTGACATAAAAATCACAAAAGATGAGAACAACAACAAAGTTCTATTTTTAGATGTCACAGTAGAGCGAACAGTCAATGGTAAATTCAGAACAGCGTCGACAGGGTAACAACGCACATGAACCAAGAACTTAGCTATCGGAACAATCATCCCTCCACATACAAACAAGCCTGAATCAGGACACTATTTCAAAGAGCCACTACACACTGCAGCACCCAGGAACTACGAAGACCAATAAGTAACTGTACAACGCATTTAAGGAGAAAGGGTAGCCAAAGAAAACACTTAAAGTTATTTCCCAGCGCAGGAATCGAAACCGGGCCGCAGCTATGGAAACGCTGAAGCCTAACCACTGGAACACCAGGGAAATGCCAAAGCTGGTTGACAGCTCGACTGTAAATTACTTCCCTGCCTGGAAATCGAATCCAGGCTGAGGTAGTAAGAAGGCTTTCACCTGTACATCGAACAATTCCATTTCTTGTATCCATTGCTCCTGATGCAGTCTCCTCTACATTGGGGAGACTGGAGACTCCTCGCAGAGTCAAGTCACAGCGCTTGAGGGAACATCTCCAGGACACCCGCACCAATCAACACCATTGCCCTATGGCCAACATTTCAATCCCGTCCTCCCACTCTGCCGAGGACATGCAAGTCCTGGGCCTCCTCCATCGCCGCTCCCTCCCCACCCGATGCCTGGAGGATGAATGCCTTATCTTCCGCCTCGGATAAACTCAATCCCAGGCTATCAATGCTGACTTCACCAGTTTCCTCATTTCCCCTCCCCCCACCTTACCTCAGTTCCAACCTTCCAGCTCAGCACTGTCAACATGACCTGTCCTACTTGCCAATCTCCCTTCCCACATATCCGCTCCACCCTCCTCTCGGAACTGTCACCTCCTTCCCCATCCCCATTCACCTATTGTACTCTTTGCTACCTTCGGCCCAGCACCCCCCAATTTATCTCTCCACCCTGGAGGCGTCCTGCCTCTATTCCTGATGAAGGGCTTTTGCCCAAAACGTCGATTTTCCTGCTCCTCGCAAGCTGTCTAAACTGCTGTGTTTTTCCAGCACCACTCTGATCTAAACTCTGGTTTCCACCATCTGCAATCCGCATTTTTGCCTACCCAATAAACACAGTGTGCCGATTTCACATCAACAAACTGACACAAGCAGACACAACATCTGCAGAAACCCTAGCCACATTACTTTACATTAAAGACATCTGGGAAATGATGTCCAGACAACTCAACCCTCTCAGCATCATGGTGGCCCACAAACCTACCAACACACTTAAACAGCCCCTAATGAACCTCAAATACCCGATACAAACAACCAGCAAACGAATGTTATTTACAAAATACCATACAAGGAAATATATATATGAACTCTGCCGCACAGTTCTCTGTGGCAAGAAATACTGGGATGAGATAAGGAAGATTTTTTCAGCCAAAACGAATCGGCACTGACTGGGCAGCCACTTAAAATCAACGCTGTCAGCCCAGGATGGAAGACCCGAAGGGATGAACAGTTTTCTTATTTCCTAAAGATTTACAAAGCTGAGACTGGGTTTTGGTGTTTGTTCCCTTTCAGTCCCAGTAGCCGCAGTGGTTGGGGTGGTGAGTTGGGGAAAGTGAGATGTGCCCATGAGCAGTGTGTGGGTCTCTTTCAGCTTCCCCTCCTCTGACAGCGCTGTGACTTGACTCTGATGTTCTCAGGGACATTTACTGAAGCGAGACAGTGAAAAGAGTCTCGTTCCTGCAGATCAGGAATTCAAACCGTATGCCGGCTTCAGAACAATGAGAAAGATCATTTGGGATGTGTGAAGAAGCTGTGAGCTGCATTTCAAACAGGCAGCTGGAGTCAGATGCGTCATCCATTGCCTCTGTCACTGTGCGTACCAGACACTGCCATACTGCAGAGTTCTGACGTTAACACGGACATGCGCAGCAATGGGAACATTCACAATGTGAACAGCCAAAGATAATCACCGTCACTGCTTCCCTTCCACAGTCCCAACTTTGTGAAGCAGTATCTTTCACTGGCACATAAAACACCTTTATCCTCAGGTGCCTGCTTCATTTCGATCACGACTTCACGCCCCACACTGTTCTCGTCTCATTTCCAAACTCCTGGCTCATATCCTCAAAAGCAGCTCTGCGGGTATCTGCTTGTTCCACCCTGACAGGCAGTGGGTTGCAGATTTCCGAAACCTCCACTGATTTGAATCTTAAATAAGAAACCGTGGAGCAATCTGCCTTTCTTTTTGACGACATTTCTCAACTGTAGTCGGCAGGGTTCACACCTGTGTGGGGAAACAGCAATCGATCTCAAATCCATCGCATTAACTACTCGGCCCACCAATACAGAACCACACTGACAGCTTCATTTCCCAGGTCTCTCTGCATGTGGAGCTGAGAAAGAGTGAATTATTGCTGGGTTTGTTTGAATCTAATCACTTCACAGGTTTCGAAATGGTTGAATATCTGCAAATGGCGAGTCTGGGTGTTTCATCCCGAAAGATGAAATAAACTTTCAGTTAAAAACAAAAACAGAAATTGCAGGAGCAACTCAGCAGGTCAGGCACCATCGATGGAAAGAGAATCAGAGACAATATTTCAGGACTCTGTTTTCTCCCACAGGCACTGCCAAACCTGTTGAGTTTCTCCAGCAGTTCCTCTTTCTGTCTCGGATTCTCAGCATCCGCAGTCCTTTACGTTAGAAATTAAATCAATTCAGCCTCATGTGCAGGAATGTGAATCCTTTCAATTTCCCAAAAAATTGGCAGAGATTTCAAGGCATTTGGAAAAAAAGTAAAAGTGACATGAGGAAGAACATTTTCTTGTCCCTGTCTGACCGTGACAAAGAGACAGATTCAAGAACACAAAAGGGAATTCGGTGGTCAGGTCCAAAGTAACATTGTGGAGGTTTACAGGGAGAAGGCAAGAGAATGATACGAATAGAGACTCTCATTTACTTGCTGTGTAGAACCAGCAGAGCTAAGGTGGGCCTCCAAATGCTCTGTGACACGTGTTGTGATTCAGAGTGAACTCACAGTTCAACCAACGGAAGGTGGGAATTTAGAAAAAGTTTATATTTACACAGTCTCCTCACGGCAGTGCAACAGAAAAATAGTTTAATTATCCGCCAGTGGAGAGAGCCCTGTTCCTGGAGATGGGACAAACAGCTGGCTCAGGGATATCAGTCCACATTGCTCTCTTTGCCGCCAGAGAGAGAGCAATAGGGGGGACAAAGGAGTGAATAACGATCTGTGTCGGAGGGTGACTAACTGTTAATGGAGACTATTCCTGGCTAACAATAAGTCGTGTGTAACAGCAGACGATGTGATAATAAGGCCTTGTGTGGGTGTGTAGGGGTCAAGGGCATGGGGGAGTTCGGGTCCAAACGATATTGAACTCATAGAACATAGAACATAGAACAATACAGCACAGAACAGGCCCTTCGGCCCACGATGTTGTGCCAAACATTTGTTCTAGCTTAAGCACCCATCCATGTACCTATCTGATTGCCGCTTAAAGGTCACCAATGATTCTGACTCTGCCACTCCCATAGGCAGCACATTCCATGCCCTCACCACTCTCTGGGTAAAGAAACTACCCCTGACATCCCTCTTATACCTTCCACCCTTCAACTTAAATTTATGTCCCCTTGTAACACTCTGTTGTACCCGGGGGAAAAGTTTCTGACTGTCTATTCTATTTATTCCTCTGATCATCTTACAAACCTCTATCAAGTTACCCCTCATCCTTCGCTGATCCAGTGAGATAAGGCCTAGCACTCTCAACCTATCTTCGAACAACCTATTCTCCATTCCAGGCAACATCCTGGTAAATCTTCTCTGCACCCTCTCCAAAGCTTCCACATCTTCCCTAAAGTGAGGCGACCAGAACTGCACACAGTACTCCAAATGTGGCCTCACCAAGGTCCTGTACAGCTGCAACATCACTTCACGACTTTTTAAATCAATCCCTCTGCTAATGAACGCTAATACACCATAGGCCTTCTTACAAGCTCTATCCACCTGAGTGGCAGCCTTCAAACATCTATGAACATAGACCCCAAGATCCCTCTGCTCCTCCACCTTACTAAGAACCGTTAACCCAGTATTCCGCATTCTTACTTGTCCTTCTAAAATGGACAACCTCACACTTGACAGGGTTGAACTCCATCTGCAACTCCTCAGCCCAGCTCTGCATCATATCTAAGTCCCTTTGCAGCCGACAACAGCCCTCCTCACGATACACAACTCCACCAATCTTCGTATCATCTGCAAATTTACTGACCCACCCTTCGACTTTCTCTTCCAAGTCATTAATAAAAATTACAAACAGTTATAATTTTGAAGACTGTTGATGTTGAAGACTGGAGGGATATAGGATCTCCAAGTGCAAAGTGAGGCGTTGGTCTTCCCTCTGAAGCTGAGCTTTGCTGGAACACTGCTGCAAGCCTGAGACAGAGATGTTGGCCAGAGAACAGGGTGGCGTGTTAAAGTGACAGCCAACCAGAAGCTCAGGGACATTTTTGCGGGCAGAACCGAGATGTTCTGCGAAGCAGTCACCCAGTTTATGCTTCATGCTACGTTGGGGAAACGATACTGTGAGCAGCGAATGCAGTAGACTAGGATGTAGCAAATGTGTCGGTAAAGTGCTGCTTCACCTGGCGGGTATGTTCGAGCCCTTGGATATTCAGGAGGGAGCAGGTAACGGGGCAGGTGTTACACAAACGGCGGTTGCCGGTGAAAGTGCCTTGGGACTATGGGAGGTGGGTGTGTGGTGTTGAGAGTGAAGGAAGATTGGACCCGAGGTGTAAACTCTGCCCACTTACCTCCTCTCAGATATAAATCCGTGAAGTTGAAAGAACATTCCAAAGAATGATTCAGTACCACGTGACTCACGAACTAATTTGTATTCATGTTCCGGGGCCAGCATCATTATTGTGTCACAGCAGCTGCAAGCCATCACCGGGGGCTCGCCCTATGACATCACGGTGCGTCCGCAAGCCCCCGGGACAGTTTATCAAAGAAACCTCCCTGTGCGTCAGGGCAGCCCTCCATCAGGAAGCACTGAGATGGTCAACCACTACCAGTTAACATGGGGAACACATCTCCACATTACTCAGCTTCGAGGCAAATTTCCCGTCCTTCTACTTAAAGTTCAAGAGCCCTCAGACCGAAATTCCTCAGGTAAGTTTCGAAGAATTTTTTCCAGTTGTTCGCAAAGTATATCTAAGAGCACTTTGTTAAAGTTTGAACATTGCAAATGTTGAAATTGTGTGATTCTGAGCGAAATCACAGTTCGAAAAAACAGAATGTGTGAATTTAGACAGAGTTTATACGATTTGCACGTCGGAGATTTGTCTGCGGGTGCGTGATGGGAGCATAACCCAGGAGGGAAACCATCTCTCCCATTCACTCAATGTCGTCTTTAGCAGCTTTCCCGCATGACGGCGCACTGGTCTGCACCTCGTCTTCTGATCTGCTTTCCAAAAATCTTCGACATAATTATTTCACATTGATATACAGGCCCAATGTGCACATTTGAGATGACACCCTCGTGGAGGTCTGCGGGGTCTTCTCCTGTTCTCTGTACCCTATGTTGAGGAGGGCAATACTTGTCACTGGTCACTCCGGTGTCAGAGAAAAGTTTAGAAAGAAAACGGTTTAATTTTCTGCCAGACGAGAGAGCCCGGTTCCTAGGAACGGGCAAACAGCAGCAGGGAGACAGAATGAGAAGCAGCTATTCTGGAAACTCTCTGCCGCTTGCAATTCTTAGAGTAATCTCAAATGTATTTCTCACTGAGCAAGACTCAGTTGTTTCAAGAGGGAGGGCGGGTGTGCACGGGGGTTCGATGTGTCGCTCGTTGGTCTAGAGGCTAGGGGTTGTCCGTGAGCTTGTGGCGCTAAGGTCGCCAGTCTGACTCAAACTTGGAAGGCTGCGTGTTCGAATCATGTCAGGCTCACTGTCGTCAACTTCTTACACTTCAAATCAAGTAAGGAGCCCGTTTACTCCAGATATCTGTTGAGCCAAATCTTCTTTCCAGAAACTTTCAATCACACGTGAGGCTTTGCTGTCAGTTTGATTTGTGAACACTGTGTCAGGGAGGTGGTGTGTCCATTGTTTGGGTAAATGCTCAGCTTCCCCCAGTTCATCACGGGATTTAAACACAGCCGTCTCCCTCTGGGCAGCCGCTTCGTTCAGTTGGTGACAGCGCGGTGTGAATAACATAATACCGATGTTTTTACAACATAATCCAGAGACTCCCTTCTTTATGTTTCAATCTATCAGGAGAGTGACAGCGAGTTCAGATAGAAATGTTTCACACCAACAGCAAATTCTTTCCTCTCACTGGACACAGTTAACATTATCTTTATTCAACAGGAGGAGCGGAAACTCTAGTCTCATGGCCCCTCTCCACATTAACGGTGAGCCTGAATTTTATAAACGGTGTCAGTAAAATTTGGTTCAATAGATTTTTTTGACAAGCGTAATTCCCCGAGAGGATGCTGCTGTGTGAAACAGCGTGGGGAATTAATGCAGGGCCTCCTGCACATGTGACACACCGCAACTGATGTGTTTCACCTTCACCAGTTTATTCCTATCTCAGAGAAGAGAGGTTTGATGATTCGGATCATAGCAGGCCGACAGAGAACAGGAGAAGAGCACTCAGCCCTTCACAAACTTGTCACCACAGCTGGGTCATCGTGGCCCGTGTATCAGTATGGGATAGTAATCTGTATCTACTGACTGGAAGCACAGCAAATTGGAGTGCTGGTGGGACTATCACACAGGAGAAAACTGCTTCGACCTATCAACTGGAGTGGTTCCCAATGCGCAACTCTGCTCACCTCAACTGAATAACTGTAAACAAATTTCTCAGTGATTCAAATGAATACTCGGTGTTGAATCAGTATTGTGTCATGTACCTTGGAGAATGATGTCAAAACACCTTCATTGCTGTGATGGAGTATCCTGTTGGGCAGAATATATCCGTTGTCATATTTCAAACGTTCTGTTGGTCCAACTCCGATTTCACTCAGAATCACGAAATGTGTGACAGCGCAGACTGAGGCCATGCAGCCCACCTTAGCTCTGCTGGTTCAACACAATATGTAAATAAGTGTCTCATTCTGTCGCCTTCTCCCTGCAAATCTGCACATTGTTACATTGAACATGCCCACCGAATTCCCTTTTGTGTCCATTGAATCTGCCTCTTTGTCACTGTCAGACAGCGACTTACTGACCCCACTCCCTGTGCGAAAACGGTCTTCCTAATGTCACTTTTACTTATTTTCCTGATGACTTTAAATCTCTACCAAATCGTTCTCGATCCTTTCAGGCCAGGGAGCATTTTCACTGCATTATTTCCTCTGTCGAAAACCCTGATGACGTGGAAAGCTTCAATCAGACCAGCTTTCAGCCCTCTGTTCTCTAAAGAGAGCTGCCTCAAACTTTCCAATCTCCCTTCATTGCTGACATTCCTCAGGATGGCACCACTCACTTCAACCTGTTCAGCGCCGTCTCCAATCACTTCACTTCCCCGCTTCCTGAAGTATCACCCTCAGAATTGAGCGTAATACAGGTGGAGGATTCATTCAGACTCGGATTGCGCGGGCGAAAAATCTGCAATACTTGTTCTCACTTTCAACACGTATTTCCCTTCGCCGTGTTCACTGCAATGGCAGCTCTGCACCGTCCCTAATTCAGGCAGTCCGATCTTATTTAACGAAGCGGCTTTTTTGAGAAAATTGATCGGGCATTTTTGCTCAGGTCAATTTAAGGAATGATGGTTCGCCTGGGATTGGAACGCGGGAACTCTTACACGGCTGCATATGCTCGAAGACCCAAAGATTAAATCATATCCCAGACTAACGAGCCACCAGCCCTGGGTACAGCCACCTCCCGAAGCAGTTGAGAACAGGAGGAGACCACTTTCGTCTGGCGCGTGGCATGCACGTTCGAGACTGATGTCAAAGACCTCCACTGCTGTCGTCTTATATGATGTTGCGCAGACGTATGGAGGCTGTGTAAATATAAACTTTTTCTAACTTCCCAAATTCTCTTGTGATTTCACTCTGAATAGACGCCATGCGGCCCACCTTCGCTCTGCTGGGTCGACACAGTAAGTAAACGTGGGTCTCTATTCGTATCATTCTCTTGCCTTCTCCATGTAATTCTGCACATTGTTACTTTAAACATGACCACCGAATTCCCGTTTGCGTCGAATGAATCTGCCTCTTTGTCAGTGTCAGTTACGGATTTACTGACCCCAACCACTCCCGGTACGAAAGCATTCTTCCTAATGTCACTTTTGGTTTTTTTCCCTCATGAATTTAAAACTCTGGCGAATCGTTGCCGATCCTTTCAGGCGTGGGAACATTTTGATGACATTACTCTCTCTGTCTAGACTTCACATGACTTGAAAAGCTTCAATCGGGCCAGATTTCAAACTTCTGTACTCCGAAGAGAGCTGTCCCAAATTTCCAATCGACCCTCATCGCTGACCTCCCTCAAACACTGCACCACTCACGTCAACTTATTCAACGCTATCTCCAATCATTTCACTCCGCTGCTTTCTGGCCCATTGATTCTCCAGGAAGCCCAACCTCGTTTTACGAAGGTGCTTTTTGAGGAAATTAAGCAGGCACTTACGCACAAGTCCGGGATTTGAAACCGGCATCTCTCGCACGTCTGCGTCGACGAAGACCCAAAGCGAGGATCATACCCCTAAACCAACGAGCCAGACGGCTCCCCCGCCCCCGCCCTACCTCTTGAATTAACTGCATCTTGCTCAGAGTAAAGTCCAGTTGACATTGAACAGGCTGGGGCTGTTTTCTCTGAAACGTCGGAGGTTGAAGGGTGACTTTATGGAGGTTTACAAAATTACGAGGGGCGTGGATAGGATAAATAGGCAAAGTCTTTTCCCTGGGGTCGGGGAGTCAAGACCTAGAGGGCATAGGTTTAGGGTGAGAGGGGAAAGATATAAAAGAGACCTAAGGGGCAACTTTTTCACGCAGAGGGTGGTGCGTGTATGGAATGAGCTGCCAGAGAAAGTGGCGGAGACTGGTACAACTGCAACATTTAAGAGGCGTTTGGATGGACATATGAATAGGAAGGGTTTGGAGGTATATGGGCCGGGTGCTGGCAGGTGGGGCTAGATTGGGGTGGGATATCTGGTCGGCATGGACGGGTTGTACCGAAGGGTCTGTTTCCATGCTGTACATCTCTATGACTGTATGAACAGCTGCTTCTCATTCTGTCTCTCTGCTGCCGTTTGCCCGTCCCCAGGAACCGGGCCCTCTCTACTGGCAGAAAATTAAACCGTTTTCTTTCTCAACTTTTCTCTGACACCGGAGTGACCAGTGACAAGTATTGCCCTCCTCAACATAGGGTACAGAGAACAGGAGAAGACCCCGCAGACCTCCACGAGTGTGTCATCTCAACTCTACATACTGGGCCTGTGTATCAATGTGAAATATTTACGTCGAAGTTTTTTGGGAAGTAGATGAGAAGGCGAGGTGCACAACAGTGCGCCGTTATACGGGAAAGCTGCTAAACTCGACATTGAGTGAAGAGGGAAGATGGTTTCCCTTCTGGGTTATGCTCCCATCGCGCACCGGCAGACATATCGCCGACGAGCAAATATTAACTCTGTCTAAATTGCCACATTCTGTTTTTACGAACCGTGATTTCACTCAGAAGCACAATTTACCTGCTCCCTCCTGAATATCCTTCCAGGCTCGAACATACCTTCCAGGTGAAGCAGCACTTTACCTGCACGTTTGCCGCAACCTAGTCTACTGCATTCGCTGCTCACAGTGTCGTTTCCCCAACGGAGCACGAAGTATAAACTGGATGACTGCTTCGCAGAACATCTCGGCTCTGCCCGCAAAAAAAGGCCCTGAGCTTCTGCTTTCCTGCGACTTTAACACGCCACCATGTTCCCTGGCCAACATCTCTGTCTCAGGCTTGCAGCAGTGTTCCAGCGAAGCTCAGCTCCAGATGGAAGAACAACGCCTCATATTCCACTTCAAAACCCTACAGCCCTCCGGTCTTCCAGATCGAGTTCCATGACTTTAGGGCCTGAAATCCCCCATGTCCTTGACCCCTACCACACACATACGAGCCCTTGTTATCACATAGTCTGCTACGACACACTACTTATTGTTAGCCACTAACGGTCTCCATTAACAGTTATTCACCCTCCCACACGGATCGTTATTTACTCCTTTGTCCCTCCTATTGTTCTCTCTGAGCTGGCGGGAAAGAGAGCAATGTACACTGGAGACTCTGAGCCAGCTGAAACTTGCTCAGTGTGAAATACATTCCACTTTGCTCCAAGAATTGCAAGCAGCAAAGAGTTTGCAGAACATCTGCTTGTCATTCTGTCCACGGGATGCGGTTTCCGACATGCGGATCGTCTTGTCATTCATGTCGGAACGGACTTGGCGAACTACTGCAGGGAAGGCACGAAACCACAAGGCATGCGTTTCAATTTTATCAGTTCATTGGCATCTCAGAGAAGTGGTTTTGCGATTCAGTTCATAGGAAACCGTCGAAGAACAGGAGAAGACCACTCAGACCTCCAAAAGCACGTTACTTGAACGGTTTGAAAGGCAAGGTGCTCAACAGAGTACCATCGCAAAGGTAAGTCGCCCATGGAGGCACTGAACAAGAGCAGAGGATGGTTTCGATCCATCGACCTTTGGGTTATGGGCCCAGCACGCTCCCGCTGCGCCACTCTGCCCGCACGCACAGTGCGCCGCTCCACAGGTCCCTTCAGCCTTTCGTCTGGCGCGTGGCTTGCACGTTCGAGACTGATGTCAAAGATCTTCACTTCTGTCGTCTTATATGGTGTTGCGCAGACGTATGGAGGCTGTGTAAATATCAACTTTTTCTAACTTCCCACATTCTCTTCTGATTTCACTCTAAATAGACGCCATGCGGCCCACCTTCGCTCTGCTGGGTCGACACAGTCAGTAAACGTGGGTCTCTATTCGTATCATTCTCTTGCCTTCTCCATGTAATTCTGCACATTGTTACTTTAAACACGATCACCGAATTCCCGTTTGCGTCTAATGAATCTGCCTCTTTGTCAGTGTCAGTTAGGGATTTACTGACCCCAACCACTCCCTGTACGAAAGCATTCTTCCGAATGTCACTTTTGCTTCTTTTCCTCATGCCTTTAAAACTCTGCCGAATCGTTGCCGATCCTTTACGTCGAATTTTTTAGGAAGCAGATGAGAAGGCGAGCTGCACAACAGTGCGCCGTTCTACGGGAAAGCTGCTAACGGCGACATTGAGTGAATAGGGAAGATGGTTTCCCTTCTGGGTTTTGCTCCCATCACGCACCGGCAGACATATCGCCGACAAGCAAATACTAACTCTGTCTAAATTGCCACATTCTGTTTTTACGAACCGTGATTTCACTTAGAAGCACAATTTACCTGCTCCCTCCTGAATATCCATCCAGGCTCGAACATACCTTCCAGGTGAAGCAGTACTTTACCTGCACATTTGCCGCAACCTAGTCTCCTGCATTCGCCCGTCCTCGTGAGTTTAAATCTATGCCGAATCACTATAGATCCTTTCTGGCATGGGAGCATTTTCACAGCATTATTTCCTGTTTCTAGGCCCCTACTGATTTGGACAACTCTGGTTCTCCGAGGAGAGCTGGCCCAATTTTTCAACCAACCTTGATTGCTGACATTTTTACCTTATTCGTCAAATACCGCACCACTGACGTCAACCTGTTCAACGCGATCTCCAACCATTTCACTTCCCTGTTTTCTGCCTCATTCGTATTCCTGGCAGCCCAACCTCGCTTCACGAAGGTGCTTTTTGAGAAAATTAATTGGGTATTTTTGCACAAATCAAGTTAAGAGACGCAGCCTCGTCTGGGATTTGAATCCCGGACCGCGCACAAGTCTGCACAACTAAAGACTCTATGGGAGAATCATGCCCCCAGACCAACAAGCCAAACAGCGGCTCTTTCTGCATCCACCACACTCCTCTTGAGCCAGCTGAGACTTGCTTAGTGTGAAATACATTTGACATTGCTCTCAGAATTGCAAGTGACTGAGTTTCCAGAACAGCTGCTTCTCATTCTGTCTCCCTGCTGCTGTTTGTCCCGTCCCCAGGAACCGGGCTCCCTCCACTGTTTCGAAACTTTTCTCTAACACCCGAGTGCCCAGTAACAAGCATTGCCCTCCTCAACATAGGATACAGAGAAGAGGAAACCCCTCAGAGGTTGTCACCTCAACTGTACACATTGGGCCAGTATATCATTGTGAAATATTTATGTCGAAGCTTTTTTTGGGAAGCGGATGTGAAGGCAAGGTGCAGAACAGAGCGCCGTTATACGGGAAAGCTGCTAAAGACGACGTTGAATGAATAGGAGAGAATGGTCTTTTTTTTGGGTTACGGTCCCAACACGCACGCGTTGTGCCATTCTCTTGCATTGCTCGGCAGTTTTTCCACAGAAGTATTCAGCTTTTCATCTGGCGTGTGGCAGGCACGTTTGAGAATGAGGTCAGAAGATCTTCACTGCTGTCGTATCATATGCTGTTGTGCAGACATATCGTCGATGCGCAAATATAAACTCTGTCTAAATTCCCACATTCTGTTTTTCGAACTGTGATTTCGCTCAGAATCACTAATTTTCAAAACTCGCAATATTCAAACTTTAACAAAATGCTCATAGAAATGATTAGTGAACACCTGGAAGAAATTCTTCCAAACTTACCTGGGGAATTTCGCTTTGAGGGGTCTTGAACTTTAAGTGGAAGGAAGGGACGTTTGCCTCGAGGCTGCTAATGTGGAGATGTGTTCTCCATGTAAACTGCTCGTAGTTGACCATCCCAGTGCTTCCCGATGCAGGGCTGTCTGACCCACAGGGAGGTTTACTTGTAGCAACTGGAGTGAATCCAGAGAGGGAGCAGATTCTGCAAAGGTGCTCAAATACTTTCTATCTCTATTTTAGGTATTTTCCTTGTGTATTCCCTCAGTTTGGCACGTATGCAGTTTGCACCCTGGAAAATGATTGCTTTTTTCCTCATGTTCACAATTAAAAGTGTAGTTTCTCATGGAACTGAGCCGCATTGAAAGGATTGTCATATTGATATATATATGTACACGTATTTAGTTTAAGATTAGATTAGATTTGAATTAAGTTTTCCTCTAAACACACCTGAGCCTATCTGGCTGCATGAGGGATTTCAGGTTTCTGTGTGCTGGGTATTATGTGATCAGCAGGCATCTGGCAAACTACAGGAACTGCCACCTATGTTATGTTCGTTTAAGTGTACTGCCAATGATCACTTATTTTGTGAGTTTTTTTCCAGGAAGACGTGCCGAAAGAAATCTGAAAACAAATGATACATCAAGTTCTGACAAAGCCGCTTGATTCATTGGGACTTGAATATCAGCAGCCATTCCAATCAAGAAGACATGGTTGCTTTTGTTTGCTTGAGAGATTTTGGACACTGATGTGGCAGGAAGAACACTGAGACACCGAGTGAGGGAGATTCAGTGCGCTGACTGTGAAAAGTGCTTTACACCATTTACTCAGCTTTGGGGAATCAAAGTCTCATCCCTGACGGTGGGGAAGACTATGTCCCCGTTCTGATTGTAATTTCAAACCCAGACCAACACAAGGAAAGCTCCCCCAATGGAGAAATTTTGGAAATGTGGGGACTGAGGGAAAGGATTCCCTTCCCCATCCGTGTTGGAAACGCACAGACGTATTCACAGCGGGGAGAGGCCATTCACCTGCTCGGTGTGCAGGAAGGGCTTCAGTCGGATCAGCCATCTGGAGACGCACGAGTGGGTCCACAAGTGAGAGAAGCCATTCACGTGCCCCATGTACGGAAGGGGGTTCACTCAGTCAGCTGCCCTGCTGACCCACCAGTGGGTCCACACCGGAGAGAGGCCATTCACCTGCTGTCAGTTCCAAAAGGGCTTCACCTGCTCCTCCCACCTGCGGAGGCACCAGCGCGTTCACGTGCCATCGCAGGGGGGATGGAAGGAGCGATGGCCGAGCGCTGCTAACAACCCAGCTCTGGGGACTCTCAGGTTCGAATCCCGTCGCGGCAGATGGCAGAATTGGGATTCGGTCAGTAATCTGGACTTCAGAATCTAAGGATGAAACCGTTTTTAGAGGGCAAAAACCCATCTGATTCAGTCATGTCCTTTTCAGTGATGGAAACTGCCGTTGCGCGAAAGGATTCACTCAGTCGTCCCAGCTGCATGCTTTACCCGGCTGTACGAAGAATCCAGTTACAAAGGGACAACTCAACGAACCAATAATAAAGAAAGTGTGGTGGGGGGAGTGGGGGGTGAGTGTGCGCACTTTGAGCTTGAGGTGCTTTTTTTTTTAAGAAAAGCTACTTTTTGTACGCCTTGTGATGTGGAGATCTGAAGCTGTAACAAAGTTGGGTCGCAGTAAAGGTTACCTGAACTTACTGCCAGGCTTAAACTATTTCAGAATCCTGAAGAGGAGTTGTTGGACTCGAAATTTTAACTCTGCTTTCTCTCCACAGATGCTTCCAGTCCTGCTGAGTTTTTCCCGTGTTCTCAGTTTTTGTTTCAGATTTCCAGCATCCACAGTTCTTTGTCTTATTTATCAAATTCAATTCTAGCCCTTCACAAGTGTCTGGAACTTCATCTCCCTGATCTGCAAACTGTTCACTTACCCTAGAAATGACCGCTACCTTCTTATCAAAGTAGACCCCTTTGTTGCAAAATGATTGTTCAATTCTGTGACCAAAATTATTGCATTCGTAATTACTTACACCAGGGACTCTCAATATCTCAGGCCAGAGCACAGCTAGATTATTTCAGACAGTACATTTATGTGATTTGATGCAATTCCCTATTCCTTACTTTGCCAGCGTGTTGCTGGGAATGGAGGGTTTGAATTAAGAAGAAGCTGGGACATTTTTCCAACAGAGCCGAGCAAGTTGACAGATAACTTTATCGAGATTTTTAAAATCAGGAGGGGTATAGATAAGGTGTCATTTCCAGGAGGCTCAGAATATTTTGTTGCTCCAGAAGGTGTAAAAGGGGGTCAAAGCTTCAACAGAAATCGAGCAGAGCTGAGAACAGACAACATTTAACTCTGTGGGAACAGGGAGATCAGAGGACAGAGAAATCAGGACCTGAAATCCGAGCTGACACCAGACTACCATGTTATCAGTGCTTTGATTAGCAGTGCCCACCCTCTACCTTTACTGAGCCTCTCACTCGATTTGAATGCCACATCTCCCCTCGATATTCCGGATCAAATCCTTGTCATTCTGAAGCCATATCTCTGTAAGGAGTCTCAGATCATAATTACTCTCTTCAATGTGTGCAGTCAATTAATTCGCTTTTTTTACAATGCAGCTTTTAGTTTTATTTTTTGTGATGGTTATATTCCAGTTTTGATTGCTAGTACATTTATTCTCCTTGTCCCTTTCTCTCATTCTCTGGTGTTTGGTTTCCACATCACTACATTGCTCACTGCTCTTGATTTCGATTGGCTATGCTAAATTGCCTAGTGTCCAGGGATGTGCAGGTTAGGTGGGTTGACAATGGGAAACGCAGGGTTATCGTTTCAAAGGAATAGAAGGAGTAGGCCATTTGGCCCATCGACCCTGCTCCGCCATTCATTACAATCATGGCGGATCGATCAATAGTCTCAGCTCCTCCTAATTGCATTATCCCAACTTCCCTTAATTCCCTTACCACGCAAAAAAAACCCCATCCAACAGTGTCTTAATGAAGCTGCCTCGACTGCTTCTTTGAGCACAGAATTCCATTAATTTACCATTAACCGCATAGGTCCTGCCCTGAGTTGCCTCATCAAAATGCAACAGCTCATATTTGTCTAAATTAAACTCCATTCACGACTCCTTGGTCCATCGGCTCATCTGATCAATTATAATTTATATTAAACTTTCTTTCCAACCTTCCTCCCTAAAAGCTGAAAATCTCCATCCCACACTCTCACCCTCCATTCTCACTTTGTTGAGTCTAATCACGGATGTCCTCATCCTGAAGGGTTTGATTCATGCTGATTAACAGGCCCACATTCAAGGGAGATCTAACTGAAACGTACAGAACATTGAACGGCCTGGACAGAGTGGACATTGGGAAGATGTTTTCATTGGGAGGAGAGACTAATACCCATGGGCATAGCCTTAGCATAAAGGGAGAATGGAGATTAGGAGAAACTTCTTTAGCCAGAGAGTGGTGAATCTATGGAATTCATTGTCACAGAAAACTGTGGAGGCCAGGTCACTGCGCATGTTGAACATTGAGGTAGAGATGTACAGCATAGAAACAGACTGTTTGGTCCAACTTGTCCATGCTGGCCAACTATCACAACCCAATCTAGTCCTACCTGACAGCACACGGCCCCATATCACTCGAAACCCTTCCTATTCATAGACCTACCCAAATGCCTTTTAAATGTTTCAATCGTACGAGCCTTCAACACTTCCTCTGGCAGATCATTCAATAAACGTACCATTCTCTGCGTCAAAAAGTTGCCCCTTAGATCTCTTTTGTATCTTTCCCCTCTAACGCGAAACCCATGCCCTCTCCTTCTGGACACCCCCACCCCAGGAAACGACTTTGTCTATTTATCCTATCCATGCCCCTCATGATTTTATACACGTACAGTTACGACGTTCAAAAGACATTTGGATAAGTACATGAATACGAAAGGTTGGAAGGGTTATGGGCCAAACACTGGTAGGTGGGACGAGTTTAGTTTGAGAACATACTCAGCATGGACTAGTTGGATGAAGGGTCTGTTCAGTACTGTCTGACTCTGTGACTGATCTGTACTGGTCTTAAAACCATTTTCTTACCTCCCCCTATAAGCATCCACTTCTTTGTTGTTCAAAACTCAGATGAACTTCGCCTTGAATATGTTCAATGACCCCACTTCTGAACTCAATTCCTCTTCGTAATAAACCACTTGCCTTGCTCATTGCCTGCTGCATCTGCCCGACAGCTGGCATTGACTGGTGTGGAGGGACTCTGAGACCCCTTAGTACATCCATACATCATTCCTGATGAAGGGCTTGTGCCCGAAACGTTCACTGTCCTGTTCCTCAGATGCTGCCTGACCTGTTGTGCTTTTCCAGTGCCACATTTTTCGACTTTCACCTCTAGTCCTCACTTTCTCCACATTCCAATATATAATCATTTTAACAATGCACTGCTTTTTTTTAAACAGCAAAGGCTATAACTTCACATTGAGGAAATGCACTTGCCATGTGTTTGCCAATTGAGACACAGACCTGGACCAACTTCGGGAAGAGGCAAAAGACTGAGTTCTGAACAAAAACCGTAGCACACTCAAAACGTCGGCTCTGTTTCCCTTTCCACGGATGCTGCTCGACCCGTTGGCTTTCTGCAGTATTCGCTGTGTTTGTTCGACACAAATGCTGCTTTCCATTAAAGAACTTCAATCTCTGTCCTCTGGTAACTGACCCTAGTCAGTGGCAATAGGTTCTTCTGATCATTAACCTGCCCACTCACACCACGTCTTCTCCCATCATTGCCAACAGCCCCTGGAAATCTCCAGTTAACCTTCTTTGCTCTAAAGAGAACATTCCCAAACTTGGGATTGGAAATTGCTCATCCCTGGACATGATGCAAATGTTACAATGGGGAAGAGGTTTTGTCAAAATATCGTCAGTTAGCAGGTGGAAAAATGTTCAGGAAGTAAAACAGAAATCCCAGTCTCCAGCTTTGTGAATCTTTCGAAACTCTTTGGGAAGTGGAATTAGAGGAGAATGAAGGATGAACTGACGGACTGAGCAGAGACAGTCCAGACACCATCCCCTTGTTTAAGAGGCTGATTGACTCTGATATTCTCGGGACCTGAACTGACCCGAGACATTGAAAGAATTCTCTGCACATCAGGAATTCAAACCCCTTCTCGGCTCGGCGCCAATGAGAAAATTCAGGAAGAGGCAAAACACTGAAAGGCTCGGAGGGCGATGGCCCCGGTGGCGGAGAGCTCGTTCCTCGTGACATGGATGTACCTGCAGAAGGTGGGATCAGGCTGTCCCCATGTCTCCACAATGAATGTCCAAGGCTTTATTATGGAAAGTAAAACTGATAGAAGACAATGGTAATTTTGGGCGGGGCGGGTTGAATTATGAATTTATTAGTAGGTTCCTCAAAGACACTGTGCAAGCAACTCTTGCACCTGTCTCTGTGGCGCAATTGGTCAGCGCGTTCGGCTGTTAACCGAAAGGTTGGTGGTTCGAGACCACCCAGGGACGGCGTGTTCCTTGTTCTCGCTCCTACCGCTTTCTTGGCTGCGAAAGTGCACGTTTTTAATGGTGTCAGGAAAATGTTTCCCAAACGGAAATCTATTCCACTGAAGCAGCACAAAGGGGTTTCTGAATTGATTGAATTTCTAACATAAATGACTGCGGATGCTGAGAATTCGAGACAGAAAGCGAAACTGCTGGAGAAACTCAGCAGGTTTGGCTGGACCTGGATGAGGCAAAAAACGAGTTCTGAAATGTTGTCTCTGATTCTCTTTCCACGGATGCTGCCTGACCTGCTGAGTTGCTCCTGCAATTTCTGTTTTTGTTTTTAACTGAACGTCCATTTCATCTACCGGGATGAAACACGCAGACTCGCCATTTGCAGATATTTAACCCTTTCGTAACCTGAGAAGTGATTGAATTCAAACAAACTCTGCAAGGATTCACTTTTTGTCAGCTCCACAGGCAGAGAGATCTGGGAAATGAAGCTGTCAGTATGGTTCTGTATTGATGGGCCGAGTGGTGAATGCGATGGACATGAAATCCATTGCGGTTCCCCCACGCAGGTGTGAACCCTGCCGACTACAGTTGAGAAACGACGTCAAAAAGAAAGGGAGATTGCTCCACGGTATTTGTTAAAGATGCAAATCAGTGGAGGGGTTGAAGTATTTCAATCACATTGGGACTGGTCGGGAATCTGTAGCCCACTGCCTGTCAGGGTGGAACAAGCAGATACCCGCAGAGCTGCTTTTGAGGCAATGAGTCAAGAGTTTGGAAATGAGACGAGAACAGTGAGGGGCGGGAAGTCGTGATCGAAATGAAGCAGGCACCTGAGGACAAAGGTGTTTTATTTGCCAGTGAAAGATACTGCTTCACAAAGTTGGGCCTGTGGAAGGGAATCAGTGACGGTGATTATCTTTGGCTGTTCCTCTTGTGAATGTTCCCATTGCTGCGCATGTCCGTGTTAACGTCAGAACTCTACAGCATGGCTATGTCAGGTCCGCACAGTGCCAGGGGCGCAATGGATGACGCATCTGACTCCACCTACCTGTTTGAAATGCAGCTCAAAGCTTCTTCACACACCCCAATTAATCTTTCTCATTTTCCTGAAGCCGGCATACGGTTTGAATTCCCGAACTGCGGGAATGAGACTCTTTTCACTGTGTCGCGTCAGTAAGTGTCCCTGAAAACATCAGAGTCATGTCACAGCGCTGTCAGAGGAGAGGAAGCTGAAATAGTCCCACACGCTGCTCATGGGCACATTTCACTTTCCCCAACTCACCGCCCCAACCACTGCGGCTCTTGGGAGTGGAAAGGGAACAAACACCAAAACCCAGTCTCAGCTTTGTAAATCTTCAGGAAATAAGAAAACTGTTCATCCATTCGGGTCTTCCATCCTGGGCTGACAGGGGTGATTTTAAATGGCTGTCCAGTCAGTGCCGATTCGTTTTGGCGAAAAAAAATCTTCCTTTTCTCATCCCAGCATTTCTTGCCACAGAGAACTGTGTGGCAGAGTTCATGTATATATTTCCTTGTATGGTATTTTGTAAATAACATTCGTTTTCTGGTTGTTTGTATCGGGTATTTCAGGTTCATTAGCCCCTGTTTAAGTGAGTTGGGAGGTTTGTGGGCTACCATGATGCTGAGAGGTTTGATTTGTCTGGACATCATTTCCCAGATGTCTTTAATGTAAAGTAATGTGGCTAAGGTTTCTGCAGACGTTGTGTCTACTTGTGTCAGTTTGTTGATGTGAAATCGGCACACTGGGTTTATTGGGTCGGCAAAAGTGTGGACTGCAGATGCTGGAAACCAGAGTTTAGATCAGAGTGGTGCTGGAAAAGCACAGCAGGTCAGACAGCTTCCGAGGAGCAGGAAAATCGATGTTTCGGGCAAAAGCCCTTCATCAGGAATAGAGGCAGGACCCCTCCAGGGTGGAGAGATAAATTGGGGGTGGGGTGTGCTGGGCCAAAGGTAGCAAAAAGTACAATAGGTGAATGGGGGTGGGGATGGAGGTGACATATCAGAGAGCAGGGTGGTACGGATAGGTGGGGAGGGAGATTGGCAGGTAGGACAGGTCATGAGGACAGCGCTGAGCTGGAAGGTTGGAACTGAGGTAAGGTGGGGGGAGGGGAAATGAGGAAACTGGTGCAGACCACATTGATGTCCTGGGGATGAATGTATCCGAGGCAGAAGTTGGGACGTTCTTCCTCCAGGCATCGGGTGGGGAGGGAGCGGCGATGGAGGAGGCCCAGGACATGCATGTCCCTGGCAGAGTGGGAGGGGAGGTTGAAATGTTGGGCCACAGGGCGCTGGGGTTGATTGTTGCGGGTGTCCTGGAGATGTTCCCTCAAACGCTGTGACTTGACTCTGCGACGGGGCTCCAGTCTCCCCAATGTAGAGGAGACCGCATCGGGAGCAATGGATACACGAAATGACATTGGTGTTTGCCTTCTTCCTTCCGTGACCCGGGTTCGACTTCCGGGCAGGAAAGCAATTTTCAGGAGAGCTGTCAAACTTCTCCCGTATATCCCTGGTGGTCTAGTGGTTAGGATTCGGCGCTTTCACCACTGCGGCCCGGGTTCCATTCCTGGTCAGGGAATCAATTTTCAGTGTGTTGCATGGCTATCCATTCTCTTTAAAAGCGCTGGACAGTTACTTATTTGTCTTCGTCGTGACTGGGTGCTACAGTGTGTCGTGTTTCGTTGAAATAGTGCCCTCGTTCAGATTTGTTTGTATGCGTAGGGATGATTACTTCTGTAGCGAAATACTTGGTTCGCGTGTGGTGTTTTCCTGTAGAGGCTGTTTTGATTTTACCATTGACTGTTCGCTCTACTGTGACATCTAGAAATGGCACTTTGTTGTTGTTCTCCTCTTTTGTGAATTTTATGCCAGTAAGGAGATTGTTGATGGTGTTGTACGTTTCCTCTAATTTGTTTCATTTTTTGATGACAAGTGTTTCATCGGTATTTCGTTGATTTATTTGTAGGGCTTGTTACTGAATATAAAGTGGGTGGTAACCACGAGGTTGACAGTGCTATCTTTGCTGATGAAGTTGGTGCTGTGTTTTTGTCTTTAGTTCTTCGAGTAGTGTCTTCAGTTTTCTTTGGCCACGTTGATGTTAATGAATGTGAACAGGGCTGTTATGTCAAAGGACAACATTATTCCATCCTCTTCTATCCTCGTGTCTTTGATGTTCAGGAATTCTTGGATGGAGTAAATGGAGTGGCATGAATCTTTGACTTGGTGTTTCAGTCCTCAGTGTAGGCCTTTGACTAGTCTGTATATTGGTGTTCCAAGTAGTGAGACTATGGCCTGAGGGGGGCTCCTTGTTTGAAAAAGAGGAGAACAACAATAAACTGCCATTCTTAGATGTCACAGTAGAGCGAACAGTCAACGGGGAACTTCAAACTGGCATCTACAGAAAAACAACATACACAAACCAAATACTTAACCACAGAAGCAATCATCCCAACACCCACAAAAGAAGCTGCATCAGGAGATTATTTCAACGAGCCACTACATACTGCAGCACAGAGAAACTACGAAGAGCTCAAGAGAAATAAGTATATGGTGCATTGAGGGAGAACGTGTCCCCAATAAACCCATTCCGCCGATTTCTCATTGATGCTTTCAAGCTGACTCTCAAAAATTCGGTTTGAACCTCCATTCTTTCCTCTTTGTTTTTTGTGGGTTTTGAAAGCTTTCCCAATCCTCTGACTGAGTATTGGAGTTGGGAAGTTATGTTGTGGTTGTACAGGACATTGGTTAGACCACTTTTAGAATATTGCGTGCAATTCTGGTCTCACTCCTATCACAAGGATATTGTGAAATTTGAAAGGGTTCTGAAGCACCAATAGGTCCACAGAGGGGAAGCGGCCCTTCTGCTGCCCTGAGTATGGGAAGGCCTTCAATGATTCTGCTGCCCTGCTGATGCACCAGTTGGCCCACACCGGGGAAGGCTGTTCTCCGGCCCCAAGTGCAAGATGGCCTTCAGCAGGTCTTCCCACCTGCTGAGACACCAGTGGGTCCATACTGAGAGGCCGTTCTTCTGCCCCAACTGCAGGAGGGGGCATTGCTCTTTCCTCCGACCTACTGGCCCATTGGTGTGTCCAAATGGTGGAGAGGTCATTCAGTTGCCGTATGTGCAGGAAGGCCTTCAGCAATTCCTCTGCCCTGCTGAGGCACCTGTCCATCCACACCGGGGAGAAACCGTTCTCCTGCCCCGAATGTGGGAAGGTCTTTACCTGCTCCTCCACACTGCTGAATCACCAGCTGGACCACACGGGGGTTTTGGGGGGGGGGGGGGGGAACAGTGGAGGAGGGGGGAGGCCATTCTGCTGCCCTAAGTGCGGGAAGGCCTTCAGCAATTCCTCCACCCTACTGAAGCACCAATGTGCCCACACCAGGGAGATGCCCTCCAGCTGGCCCGAGTGTGGGAAGAGGTTCATGTTTTCGTACAACTTGCGGAAGCACCAGCGGAGGCACCAGCGCTCCCAGCAATCAGATCCCACCGGTGACGCTGCCTTCGGTCACCTCCCAGGACTGAACCTCCTGCCAGTTCTGACAGTGGGTGCAGTGGGAGAGTAGGTGGGCTGTTTTTCTTTTCTGCTGGACTGCAATTGCCTCCCCCACACCCCACAATCACAACTCCATGGGGGCTCAGGGTTAGCACTGCTGCCTCATGGCACCAGGAACCCAGGAATAATTCCACCCTTGGGGTCTGTGTGCAAGTTATGGAGGGTAGGAAAATGGATCTGAGTGGGTTAGTCTTCGGAAGATCAGTGCAGATGTGTTCGGCTGAAGGACTTGTTTCCACATTGTGGGAGTTCTATGATTCTATGAGCTTTGCCTTCAGTGGATACTGCTGCTCATTGAGCCCGGGACTGCACATTGCCAATGAAATGATCCAGAGAAACCGAAGACCGCAAGACCATCGGAGAAGAGGTTAGGCCATTCGGCCTACTCTGCTATTCGTTAGTAACAAACGTATTGGATGAGATGAGCTACACTGCGGAAACACGCTATTCGTCCCAACAAGTCCACACCAACCCCCCCCCCCCGAAGATTAACCCATCCTGACCCATTTCCCTCTGACTAATGTACCTAACTCTATGGGCAATTAAGCATGGCCCATCCACATGACCTGCACATCTTTGGTTTATGGAAGAAAACAGGATCACAGAGAGAAAACCTACGCAGACACTTGGAGAAAGTGCAAATTCCTCACAGATAGTCACCCAAGGCTGGAATCAAACCTGGGCCCCTGGTGCTATGAGGCTGCAGTGGTTCCCACTGAGCCACTACATATTGCAACCCGAAGTTGGCAAGTAGGAGCTTGGGAGAATACAGCAAGCTAGGCAGCACCAGAATGTGGAGTAGTCAGCATTTTGGGTATTAACCCTTCTTCAGGACTGAAACGTTGACTTCTCCATGAGAAACGATTCACAGGAATGTTGCTGGGGGTTGGAGGGTTTGAGCTACAGGGAGAGGCTGAATAGCGTGGGGCTGTTTTCACTGGAGCATCGGAGGCAGAGAGGTGACCTAATAGCGGTTATACAATCATGAGGGGCATGGACAGTGTAATAGACAAAGTCCTTTCCTTGGGGTGGGGGAGTCCAGAACGAGAGGGCATAAGTTTAGGGTAAGAGGCGAAATATATTAAAGGGACAACTTCTTCATGCAGAGGGTGGTACATATATGAAATGAGCTGCCAGAGTATATGGGTCAGGTGCTGTCAAATGGGAGTGGATTAATTTAGGATATCAGGTCAGCATGGACAAGTTGGAACAAAGGGTCGGTTTCCTTGCTGTACGTGTCTCTGACTACTGGTCCTGATGTAAGTTTAAAATAGAGTCCAAGTAACTTTGAATAGTTCAATCTTGTTGAGCTCACCTCCTGAAAAGTTTCAGATGAATCCCTCTGAGAGATACTGTTTAAACATGCTGAGTTGGACAAAGTATCCCATCAAGTTCAACACAAACCCAGAGTTGAAGAAGTCAGAAGTCAGAACACCAAGGGGACCAAAACTGATCACAATATTCCAGGTGCAGCCTCATCAACGTCCTGTATAACTACAACATAACTTGCCAACATCTGTACTCAATTCCCTAACTGATGAAGGCCAGTGTGCTGAAACCTTTCTTCACTGCCTTGTGTACCGATGTTATCAGGGATATAGGACCTACTTTAAACTGATCCACGATCCAGCTGCTGGGAGCACAGAAGTAGAGTAGTGCTGCGTGAGTGTGCTGGGTCGATAACCCAGAGGTCGATGGGTAAAAACCATGTGATGCTATTGCTCAATGTCTCTGTAAGCTGCTTTCATATACAAAGGTTCTGTGCATCTGGTTCCCAAAGCTTCTTCAGTGGAGGCGTGGCCGCTGGAGCCCAGGCGTTCAACAACCCCCCGGAGCTGGAGGAAGTTCCAAGCTCCAAGAAGCGGGGGGTAAGGCTGGAAGCAGGATTTGCTCAAGGCTTGTATTTTTAACTCATTTTAATGGTACCTACTGTATGGGGCTATGGTTTACATTAAAACGGAGGATCATATCAGAGTGTTTATATTTAGCAGTGGTAGTTGGTAAAATGCACTCTCTGGAGGAGCACTTTCTATGATGCTGCATTTCTTGCCTTCTGCCCTTACCCCATTTCTTATCTCCCATCTTGATTTTATATTTTTTTGGTCAAATTTAATTTCATATTAATCAGACTTGCGATTCACTGTGTGCTATTAATTTGTTTGTTTGAATATTGTAAGTCAAAATTAATGGTGTCATGTCATTTCTGATGTCAGAGTTTGACATTGAATGTGCAGATGTGAATATCAGTAAGTTGTGAAAATAAATCAAGAACTTGTGGTTTTTAACAAAAAGAGCAGTTCACTGATATTCATGGCATCGTCTCATTTGGGTGTGATGATTCAAATCTGACCAACAAACCGTTTCATGCAGTCATCCAATTGAATAAAAAAATTCTTTAATTTAATTAAAGAAAATAACTCTGGCAAGCTAAGATTTATGCAATCTATTTATAAGATTATGTCCATTGCTCGCAATATGGTCTCATCCACATTGCGGAAACTGCACGCCAACTATCGGAACATTTCAGGGAACAACTCTGGGACTCTAAATCTAACCGACACACCGCCCTGTGGCGGAACACTTTAACTCCCCCTTCCATTCCACCAAGGACATGCAAGTCCTGGGCCTCCTCCACTGCCAAACTCTTGCTACCTGACACTTGTAGGAAAACACCTCAACTTCTGCTTTAGGACCCTCCAACCACATGGTATCAATGCAGATTTCATCCGTTTCCTTATTTCCTCTCCCCCACCTTGTCCCAGATCCAACCTTCCAATTTGACACCAACCTCTTGACCTGTCATACCTGTCCACCTTGCTTCTCACCTATTTGCTCCACCCTCATCTCTGACCTATCACCATCAATCCCTACCTCCATCTAACTATTGCACTCCCAGCTGCCTTCCCTCCAGCCCCACTTCCTTCCCATTTATCTCTCAGCCCCCTTGGGCCACCCTTTATTCCTGATGAAGAGCTTATGCTCTCAACCAAGACTGTGATGAAGCAACATCCTCAACAAATAGGAAATCGCTCCCAAGTCAGATTTCATTCCCTCTTCTGTTTCCCAGTTCTTTCAGAAATAAGGAATGTCTTTTTCTTCCACTCGAAAGTGGTCTTCCACTTTGCGCTGTCTGAAGTGTTATCCCTCACCACTCCTTCAGCCACCTTTTAAGAATCCTTTCAACCTGTTTTTCTGACAATTGTGGAGGTGACCAAAAGCAAACATTTCACTTCTCCTCAATGTCCCATTTCTCCTCCTATGAGCCATTTTGTCATGTTGTCTCTGTTACAAACAGCCAAGTGCACTTGGTTTCTGAATTGAAATTTGGCCATTGAAGTGAACAGGATTAATATTTATCGATAGCTAGCTGTGTTTGCACTAACTGTAATTATCCACCAATACGACGTCTTTTGTTCCACCAAAACTGGAAACAATGATCTGTGCTTATATTGCAGTCGGATATAGAAAATTATCCCAGCGATCTTCACGTTATTATAGTTTACTGAGGCCATAAAATCATTACGTGGCAGTTTGATGTGACTAAAACCTGGATGGGAATCTCTAGATTATGTTGTTAAAATATCGGTATAATGTTATTCACACTGCGCTGTCACCAACTAAACGAAGCGGCTGTGTGTTTAAATACCGTAATGAACAGTTTGTGTTCGACTTCTCACATTGCGGGGAGCATTTACCCAAACAATGGGCACACCACCTCCCTGACAGTGTTCACAACTCAAACTGACAGCAAAGATTCACGTGTGATCAAAAGTTTCCGCAAAGAAAATTTGACACGACCGATATACGGAAAGAACGTACTCATTTCTTGATTTGAAATGTAAGAAGTTGAGTGTAGTGAGCCAGACATGATTTGAACAAGGAACCTTCTGATCGGGAGTCAGACGCGCTACCGTTGCGCCACAAGCTTACGGACAGCTGATGACCTCTATTCATGCTTAAGGGAAGTGATCGCACTACAATAATTTTACGTTCAAGTCTGTTCTGTTTCTCCCCCTTCTCTTCCAAGGGTTGGGATTGTCTTTCGATTTGCAGAAGTTGAGATGCTCTGGATGCTGTGATCCAGGGCAAACACATGCTGGAGGACCTTCGGCGTAGAAATAGTGACGAGCATGTACGGTTATGTCAAGCTACAGGAGAACAAAATTGTGGCTCTACTCTTTTTTTTCCCGACTGGCATTTGACCACTTAAAATCTGTCAATAACAGCAGCATCTCCAGAGCATACTGCACATGCTCCTCGGTGTCAGCAAGGTCTGTGCGGGTTAGCCGGTGTCAGCAAAAACTGCATGCTCGGCACGGTCCCCGGAAACGACTCACGATCTTCATGGACCAATGGAGAGCATTGTTGGACTGGAAGGAAACTTATCCTCCTGCCAATCAGAGCCCCCTTACTGTCTGAATGTGGAAGGTGGACCATGTCATTCTGAAGCTGCTGCTGTTCCTCTCTCTGTAAATGAAGATTGAGCTTCACCCCAAACTGTAACTTCCTTCCTTTGTCCAACATCTGTGAGCATGGCACTCTTTTCTCACCATCTTTTTCCATTTATTTTTCATTCGGGGCTTCAGTTGTTGACTTGCAGCAACTGAAACGGAAGAGAGTGAATCCGGGGGGCGGGGCAGACTCTGGAAATGTTGGAGAAATTACTACTGCAGATGCTGAAGATCAGAGTCGAGAGTGTGGTGTTGGAAAAGCACAACAGGTCAGGCAGCATCAAAGGAGGGTATGAAGGAACAGAGACTTTCAGCTTCTGTGGAATGAGAGAAAGAGTTCATTATAAATTAGCATTGATCAGATAGGCCAATGGGAGATGGAGTTTAATTTAGAGAAATACATTTTGGTCAAGCAATCCAGGCAGGACTGACTGGGGAGTGTTGCAGAATAAAGAGACCTTGGAGTGCAGGTTCATACTTCATTGAAAATGGAGCCTCAGGTAGACAGAATAGTGAAGGCAGTGTTTGGTATGCTTTCCATTATTGGTCGCAGCATTGAGTATGGGAGTTGGGAGTTTGGGAGTTGGCTGTGCAGGACATTGGTTAAGCCACATTTGAAATGCTGCATCCACTTCTTGTCTCCTTTCTATCGGAAAGATGTTGTGAAACTTTGAAAAGGATCAGAAAAGATTTACAAGGCTGTTGCCAGAGTTGGAGGGTTTCAATAGACAATAGACAATAGACGCAGGAGTAGGCCATTTCGCCCTTCGAGCCTGCACCGCCATTCAATATGATCATGGCTGATCATTCCTAATCAGTATCCTCTTCCTGCCTTATCTCCATAACCCTTGATTCCACTATCTGAGAGCTCTCTCCAACTCTTCCTTAAATGAATCCAGAGACTGGGCCTCCACTGCCCTCTGGGGCAGAGCATTCCACACAGCCACCACTCTCTGGGTGAAGACGTTTCTCCTCATCTCTGTCCTAAATGGTCTACCCCGTATTTTTAAGCTGTGTCCTCTGGTTCGGCACTCACCCATCAACGGAAACATGTTTCCTGCTGCCAGTGTCCAATCCTTTCATAATCTTATATGTCTCAATCAGATCCCCTCTCAGGCTTCTAAGCTCAAGGGTAAACAAGACCAGTCGCTCCAGTCGTTCAGTGTGAGGTAATCCCGCCATTCCAGGAATTGACCTCGTGAACCTACGCTGCACTCCCTCAATAGCCAGAATGTCTTTCCTCAAATTTGGAGACCAGAACTGCACACAGTACTCCAGGTGTGGTCTCACCAGGGCCCTGTACAGCTGCAGAAGCACCTCTTTGCTTCTATACTCAATCCCTCTTATTATGAAGGCCAGCATACTATTAGCCTTCTTCACTACCTGCTGTACCTGCATGCTTGCCTTCATTGACTGGTGTACAACAACACCCAGATCTCTCTGTACTGCCCCTTTCAGCTCCAAGGAGAGGCTGAGTAAGCCAGGGATATTTTTTCTCTGGAGGGTCAGAGGTTGAGGGGTGACCTTATAGAGGTTTATAAAATTATGAAGGTCATGGATAGGATAAATAGACAAGGTTGTTTCCCTGGAGAGTCAGTGGGGGGGGGGGGAAGAAAGAGACTGGAGACTAGAGACATAGGTTTTCAGTGAGAGGGGAAACATATAAGAGTTCTGAGGGGCAACTTTCCCACGCAGAGTGTGGTGCATTTAAGGAGTAAGCTGCCAGAGGAAGTGGTGGACACTCATACAATCGCAACATTTAAAAGGCATCTGGATGGGTTTATGAATAGGAAGGGTTTGGAGGGATATGGGTCAGGTGCTGGCAAGTGGGACTAGATTGGATTAGGATATCTGCTCCGCATGGACAGGTTCGAGTGAAGGGTCTTTTTCTAAGTTATACATCTATGACTCTATTTGATTACAGATGCTGCTCCTCTCTCTGAATGAAGATTGAGCGTCACTCCAGAAAGTAACTTTCTTCCTCTGTCCAACATCTGAGTACAATACTCTCTTTTATCAACCACGTTTTCAATTTTTTTTCATTCTGGGGTTCAATTGTTGACTTGCAGCAACTGAATGGAAAGGGAGTGAATCCAGGGAGGGGACAGACTGTGTCTCGATTGACAATGTAGACAGTCAGAAGGCTGGAAGAACACAGCAAGCCAGGCAGCATCAGGAGGTGGAGAAGTCTACGTTTCAAGTGTTTCTTCAGGAAGGGGGATGGGTGTAGGACAAGATGCAGATAAAGGGGTGCCGGTAGCAAGGTGTTGAAGTGGGAATTGGTGAAGACAGAGGGTACAACCTGATGGTCGATGGGAGGAAGGAATCTGGTTGGTGGCAGGGAAGAGTGAATGGGAGGGGCAGAGGCCGTGAAGGGAGTTGGGGGATGGAGAACTCCATGTGGAAGATGAGGTGTTGTGGATTGGATCGTTGTGGCAATGAAGGAGGCCAAAGCTGGTCATGTCAGAAAGGGAGAGGGAAGAGGAATTAAAATGGGTGGTGACTGGGATATCTGGTCAGCCTCTACAGACCCTCTTGCCCTTCCTTGTTTTCGCAAAATGCAACCCCTGGCTTTTATCCACACCTCTCTTATGCACATACTCTCTGACACATACACATCCCCAATACTCCCCCTCGCACAGGGTGATACTCCATAACACTCACTTCACCAAGCAAGCACACATGCAAAAACACACTCATGCACAAACTCACATGGAGACACCTGTGCTGCCCTGCATAGTTTGCAGAAATCTCTCTTCTCTTCAGAGAATCCCCAGAGTGTGGAAGCAGGTTACTCGACCCAACGAGTATCAATGGTATCAAATTAGGTAAAGGGGCTGTTCAGAGAGATCTGGGTGTTCTTGTCCACCAGTCAATGAAGGCAAGCATGCAGGTACAGCAGGTCGTGAAGAAGGCTAATAGCATGCTGGCCTTCATAACAAGAGGGATTGAGTATAGAAGCAAAGAGGTGCTTCTGCAGCTGTACAGGGCCCTGGTGAGACCACACCTGGAGTACTGTGTACAGTTCTGGTCTCCAAATTTGAGGAAAGACATTCTGGCTATTGAGGGAGTGCAGCGTAGGTTCACGAGGTCAATTCCTGGAATGGCAGGATTGCCTTACACGGAAAGACTGAAGCGACTGGGCTTGTATACCCTTGAGTTTAGAAGACTGAGAGGGGATCTGATTGAAACGTATAGGCTTATGAAAGGACTGGACACTCTGGCAGGAGGGAACATATTTACGTTGATGGGGGAGTGCCGAACCAGAGGACACAACTTAAAAATACGGGGTAGACCATTTAGGACAGAGATGAGGAGAAACTACTTCACCCAGAGAGTGGTGGCTGTGTGGAATGCTCTGCCCCAGAGGGCAGTGGAGGCCCAGTCTCTGGATTCATTTAAGAAAGAATTGGATAGAGCTCTTAAAGATAGTGGAGTCAAGGGGTATGGAGATAAGGCTGGAACAGGATACTAATTAGGAATGATCAGCCATGATCATATTGAATGGCGGTGCAGGCTCGAAGGGCAGAATGGCCTACTCCTGCATCTATTGTCTATTGTCTATTGAGTCCACCCGACCCTCCAGAAAGTAACTTCCCTACCCCCATTTCTCTACATTCATCCCTGACTAATGCACCTTACCTGGACATCCCTGGGCACTATGGGTAATTTGAGCATGGCCAATCCACCCTAACCTGGACAAAGTTAAAAATCCCATAACACCAAGCTATTTGGAAGCACTGGCTTTCGGCACGAAACTCTTTCATCAAGTGGTTGTGAAGAATAAGATCATAAGGGTCAGAATTTATGGAAAAACATTTCAGTGGCAGGACACTGCAATGATATATTGAACAAACCTGGATTGTTAAGTCTTTCATGTTTTCAAATGGGTTGCAGGCGTCATTAATATGTAAATTTCCAACTTCCTGTAAGGCACTTCTCAACATAACTTAAGGTTCTGTAACAAAAGATGACATCTCAGCTCAGACAATGCATTAAATGTGTGAGGTCGGAGTCCAAACCTTGAATCAAACTGATTCTATTTCCAAAGTCAAATTTACAAAATATTATATGTATTGACTGCCAGCAGATTGTGCATTTTTAAGCAAAATAGGATGTATCTGCAAATAAAAATTCACCCCCATGGACTTCTGTGTGTATGCGCGCATGAGAGAAAGAATGTCTGCTTCCGTGCAGTACATGTCTATCTCTATTTGATAAGATGCTTCATTTCTGGTGAAAATATTGTCAATCATAGCTGGGTACTAACAGTTAGATGTAAGGGAGAGAGGATCCTCAAGTTGGGCACAATCAGAATCCTGGGAGAGCCCTATTTCTGGTTTGCTTCCTAATGAACAGACATTAAGCACTAGCACCTATTTATTTCTCATGTTGTTGTTGTTTCATTTTTTCTTGTTTGATTCCCTGCTATGACTATACTTTTGTGTCTGGTTGGTTGAGAGACTGGGAGATTGTGCATTGGACTTTGATTGACTTACTGAATAATTTATTGTTCCAGAAGGTGTAAAAAAAGAGAGGGTGGGGGTAAAAGCTTCAGCAGAAATCCAGTAGAGCTGAGAACAGATTGACATCTTATTCTGTGGGAACAGGGAGATCAGAGGACAGAGAAATGAGGACCTGAAATCAGAGTGAACACCAGACTACCCTGTGGTCAGTGCTTTGATTAGCAGTGGCAACCCTCTACCTTTACCGAGCTTCCCATTTGACTACCCCCTCGATATTCAGGATCCAATCCTTTTCATCCTGAAGCCATGTTTCTGTGAGGAGCCTCAGATCATAATTATTCTCTTCAATGTGTGCAGACAATTCATTTACTTTTGTTACAGTGCAGCACACATGCAGAAACACCACTTTTTGTTTCCATTTTTGTGATCATTCAGAATCCAGTTTTGATTGCTGGTATATTTACTCTCCTTGTCCCTTTCTATCATTCTCAGATGTTAATTTCCCACATCAATACATTGCTCACCAGTCTTGATTTGGATTGACCAGGGTAAATTGCCCATCATGTCCAGGGATGTGCAGGTTAGCTGGGTTAGTCATGGGAAAGGCAGGGTTATAGTTTCATAGTAATACAAGCAGGAGTAAGCCATTTGGTTCATCCAGCCTGCTCCGCCATTCATTAAGATAATGGTAAAACTATCTATCGTCTCAGCTCCTCCTCCCTGCATTATCCAACTATTCTTAATTAACCTACCATGTAAAAACCTAACCAACTGTGTCTTCAATATACTTAATGAGGCTGTCTCTACTGCTTCCTTGGGCAGAGAATTCCATAGATTGACTACTATCCAGGAAAAATAGTTCCTCCTCATCTCTGTCCAAAATCCAGTCCTCCAAATTATGTGGCCTAGTCTCATCCACCAGCAGAAATGTCTGGATAGTGTAGGGTTTCATCCCTACAGTGCAATGAATTCCCAGTTTCCACCAAAGTCCCCTACATAACTGGATATTAAATCTACCGACATCTAGGTGGATAGACTGGGACTTTTCTCACTGCAGCACAGGAGGTTGAGAGGTAACCTTAGAGATTTATAAAATCATGAGGGGGGTAGATGAGGTGAATGGTGGGTGTCATTCCCCACATGTGGGGATTTTAAGATTAGAGAGCAAACTTTGAAGGTGAGAGGAGAAAGATTTTAAAAAGACTTGAGGGGCAGCATTTTTTAAAAAAAGAGAGTGGTTTGTGTGTGGAATGAACATCCCGACACAGTAGTGGATGCAGGTAAAGTAACAACATTTAAAAGACATTTGGATAAGTACATGAATAGGAAAGGTTCAGAGGGATATGGGCCAAACACAGGCAGGTGTGACTAGTTCAGTTTGAGAACATAGTCAGCATGGATTAGTTGGACTGAAGGGTCTGTTTCTATGCTATATGACTCTATAACTGTTCTGTACTGGTCTTAAAAGCCATTTTCTCACCTTCCCCCATAAACATCCTCCTCTTTGTAGTTCAAAAATCAGATGAACTCCACCTTGAATATATTCAATAATTCCCTAACTGTATGCAGGCATCCCCACTTCTGAACTCAATTCCACTTGCGAATATACCACTTGCATTGCTCGCTGCACCTGACAACTGGCATTGACTGTTGTGGAAGGACGCTGAGGCCCCTTTGTACATCCACACGTCATTCCTGATGAAGGGCCCGTGCCCGAAATGTCAACTCTCCTGCTCGTCGAATGTTGACTGAGCATTTCCAGCACTACACTTTTCGACTCTGATCTCCAGCATCTGCTATCCTCACTTTCTCCATATCCCAATATGTCACCATTTAAACAATGCACCTCTTTTCTGCATTTTTTTAACACCGCAAAGGCTCTAACTTCACATTGGGGTATTGTATTTGCCATGTGTTTGCCAATTGTAGTCTTCGGGAGACAGAGGGTAAACATGGGAATGGTTCGCCGAGAGTCACAGCTGGGTCTGCAGAGGCCGACCTGACCTCCCAATCACCACCCATTTTAATTCCCCTTCCCACTCCCTTTCTGACATGACCATCTTAGGCCGCCTCCATTGCCACAACAAACCAAACTACAAATTGGAGGAACACCACAACATCTTCCACCTGGGCAGCCTACAGCCTGGAGGACTCAACACTGAGTTCTCCAATTTCAAATAACCTCCTTCCCCACTCCTCAAATCCCTTCCCAGGCTCATTCCCACCCCTCCCTGCCACCAACCAGATTCCTTCCTCCCAGTGACCAGTTTGTAATCTCTACCTGTCTCCACCTATCCCCAATTCACCACCCTGCTCCCAGCACACCCTTGTTCTGCAGCTCTCCCAACACCCACCCCCCAGTCCTGAACAAGGGTGACACCCAAAGCAAGGAACTTGTGCAATGCTCATTGACACAGAGGAACGTATGCAATATGCTCAGTGGCGATGCTGGTATTATTGACAGATTCTGAAGTGTCCAAATGCCAATAGGAGAAAAAAAAAGGTAGAACCACAACTTTTTGTCCATCTGGCTCGATATTTTGTGGCTTTTGCATAGTGTCTGGCTGCTCAACTTTCTTCTGTCTTTTCCCTAGTATAGGGGGTGAAGGTCTGCACTAGAGAGCCTCGGTTCAGGGTGAGAGCAGAAAGATATAAAAGGTACCTCAGGGGCAACGTTTCCATGCAGAGGGTGGTGCGTGAATGGGATGAGCTGCCCGAGGAAGTGGTGGAGGCTGATACAGTTAAAGCCCTTAAAAGGTCTCTGGATGGGTCTACGGACAGGAAGGGTTTAGAGGCAGATGAGCCAAGTGCTGGCAAGTGGGACTGGATTAATTTAGGATATCTGGTTGGCATGGACGGGTTGGCCCGAAGGGTCTGTTTCCGTGCTGTACATCTCTACCATTCTAAATAATAAAATGTACACTTTGATAAATTACAAACTATATCCATGTTAATAAGGCTTAGTACACCACACACTTCACTAACCATTCTCAACAGGTCCTACCCCTTCAATGACTAAGGAACATCCGCCTCCAGAATGGTCACCGGCTCCTACCTGCTGTACAGCCGGGCGGTGTGGCCGTGACACAGCAGCTGCACCAGGAAGGCGGCGGTGCCCAGTGACGGGTGTCTGCCCCGGGCCGCACGGCGCCATTTTCCTAACGGCCGCCCCTTCCCCGCTCGAGCGACTTCTCCTCCCAACCGCCTTCACCCCCGCGTGACGTCAGCTCAGGGGGATGGGCGGGGCCGGGGGAGCCTCACCGTCACCAAGCAACAGCCACCTCGCGCTCCAACTGCTGCTCCCTGAAGCGGGAAATCTGCATTTTAAAAGGGACATGGACATTTAACGGGCTATTTCTGCAAATAGATTGAAATGGACAAGATTACATTTCAAAGGGATGTAGGCACATTCAAAGGGATATCTTAATATGCAAAATGACGCAGTCATATCTAAATGAATCTACATTTCGAAGAGACGCTGCCCTATTTATAAGTAGAAATGACCCTTTAAGAGACATATTCATATCTAAAGGGGTAAACATACATTATCGAGAGGCAAGATTGCGCTTAGAGGAACACAACACATTTAAAAGGGCATAACTACATTTGAAGGGGTATTTTTATATTTAAAAAGACACATTGAAATCTCATAATTAAAAGTACATGGTAATATTTAGAAAGCATGACCATGTTTGAAATAGTGCAGCCACTTTATAAGAAAAGGGATTTGGGCTGGGGCGCGGGGGAAGATTTAATTTTTAAGAAAGTAAGCAAGTTATTACGATTTGGAATGATCTTGAAGGGGTGATGGCACCAGTAAGTGGCAAACGTTAATACAAAATTCTTGAAAAGAAAATGATTCCAGATATATATGTGGATGCAGGGAAATAATTCAACAAAAGAGCCATTACAAATTTATGGAGCAAACAAAATCCTTTTGAGAGATATAAATGGGAGCATCAATATTTAAATAGGAATTCCAATTTTTGTTCTCCTCCCAAAATCCGTCTTGTCGGGGTCCAGTGTAAGCCAGCACAATTTGTAATGCCACAGTAGGCCTTGCAACTCAACCTCATTGTGTCCTCACCCAATATTCATATCTGTGTGCTTAGCAGTCAAGGGAAAGAGGTGAGGATGAAAAATACTGGTTTTGCCAATGATGCTCACGTTCCATGAACAAATAAAACAGATCATGGTGCTGCCATCACTGCATGTGTCAGAATTAAATGATCAGAAAAATTCTGAACTCACGACAAACAGTTTGTGTACAATGCCGTTATTTCTACTTATTTTGATTGCGATTTAGTCTGTACCAAATTAAGAACAGCCTTGGTTTAAGTTTCATTGGCAATTCTACATGTTGACTTTCTATTATCACAATCTCTTTAATTTTTTAATATGTATTTAAACTAATCTTCAGATTGTTTACAACTGAATGACATTACCAGACTGAAAATTCACAGCCTACAAAATGTTTTGGCATTTGATGAAGTTATTTGGGCAATAGCAATAGCAAATGAAATATCAAAGAAATACAAAGATATGAGGAGGGATACATATCTTGTTTAACCAAGCACAATGGCAGTGCAGAGAATTTCAGAAATGCATAATAAATATTCACAGTGTACCCCTTATTCAACTCATTCAAGAATTTCAAATTGTGTTTGAGGCAATTCAATGGCAAATTGCAACATTTGTTTGTTAATACACTCACCATAAATTGTGAATATGATTTCGATAAACAATTTATGTTTAATCCCAAATGGAACAATTAAATGCAAAGTTACTTTCAACCATTTAATAAAACACTGCAAATTTTATTTCATATGAAAATACAATCATTTTATAAAATCTTTGCAAAGGAAATATATTAAACAAAATAGCTTTCCTGGGTGTCAATATTTACATCAGTTATTCAGCTATTATTTGGCAATCGACCAACTAATTGAAATAATTTCAGAATAAATTAGCTGTTTCATTATTATACATTGAGATATTTTAATTAAAATGTCACAAAGGAAATCTTTAACACAAAGCAAAAGTTAGATAAAATACAAAAGTATCTTGCAGAATTCACTTCAAATCATATCTGTTGAATCACAAAAAGATGATGCTCAATGTACTAAATGATGGACAAACATTGTAAAGAATGTATATATCTCAATTATATCTTAAATGAATATTTACTCTGCCTTGGACAACAACAACTGAAAGTTTTTTAACAAATTGACAACTACAATAGCAAAGCTTTAGAAAATCCACCACTGAGCCAAATCTTGCATAAAAGTTTTTTTCAGGAAATCCTTTAAAGATTTCAGGCTTCTCCAGCTTCAATTAGCTGAAGAAGAAAAAAATGTATCTGGTTGGAAACACGAATAGAAAAGAATCAGAGGGATATGGACCAAATGTTGGCAAATGGGTCCCGAGATTAATTTAGGATATTTGGTTGTCTGGACTGAAGGGTTTGCTTCTGTGCTCTACAACTCTATGACTCTATTTCTACATAGTCAGAATCAATTTCACAAAACTAGGATTAGGCCATTCATCCTTTACAGCTTGTCTTGGGCTGTGGCCTAACTGCGCACATTTCGATGCAAGTTTCAGAAAGATTTCAGCAGTTCTTTTCAAAAAGTGAACATATATTCAGAAACATTGTTAAAGTCTGAAAGTATCAATGTAACTATTCTCAATGTTAAAGATCAGCCATTTCAGAAAGTCATTTAAATGTAGAGCTTTTCTAACAATAGGTGTGAATTCTGTCTGTGTCCCAATACTGACATTGTTGTTTGAAAAGCTCTGCATTTAAATGACATTCTTGAAGGTAATTTAAAACAAATTCTGGGATTAATGTACCAAAGAACAGAAGCCCATTCTAAAATGTGAAAGATTTAATCTAAAATTGTTTAGTGAAGGACATCTCCATGACCGTGGACTCCTTTGACTATAAATTCTGTGATCATGATCTTATTGTCCATGACCACCTGATGAAAGAGCAGCACTCTGAAATGGAGTGATCAGTAAAAATGTCTCATTTGGATCACCCAAGGTTAGAAATGGAAGCATATCTCTTCAAGGTTACAGTTTGATTTGCCCTTTCAACGATCTTGAAATTTAAGATGTTCCATTGTAGTGTTCAATTCTGATCCATCAAAATCAGAATCCAGTCTCATCTGAGTGCAGAACCAACTCAACTGACGGAACAAACAAAAACTTTTTGGTTTGCTTTTTAGATGTGACATCTTCTCTCCCTCCCTCTCTGGTGACCCAACAGGACTACCAGAGCTGGAAGTACCACACTTGAAATACAATTGCTGACCTAGTTTTCTTGTGCTGCTGAACATAAGGATTTAAAAGCTGGTAGCCTGATCTCTCACAAAGCACAAAAACAGACTGCTAACCCCTGTCCGCATAGAGGAGAAATTTCAGGTGGAACAGATCACAAAATAACTGTTACCAGTCCCACAACACATGTTTCCCATGGACAAAGTTAAAAATCTCACAACACCAGGTTATAAACCAACAGATTTATTTGGAAACACTAACGTTTGGAGCACCGCTCTCTTATCAGGTTGGTTGTGGAGAATGAGATCATGTTCATGGAATTTATAGCCAAAGGAGTCCAGTGTCATGGAGATGTCATATATTAAAAAATTTTAGATGAAATCTTTCATCTTTTAGAATGGGTTTCTGCTCTTTGGCATGTTAATTCCAGAACTTGTTTTTAATTTCCTTCTCAAGAAAGTCATTCAAATGCAGAGCTTTTCTAACAATAGGTGTGAATTCTGTCTGGGTCCCAGTGTTGAGTCAGACAGACATTTTTCTTAGAAATGTTGTGCATTTAAATTACATTCTTGAGAAGGTAGTTTTTAGATTAGGGTGTAGGTTAGGCTGGATTGGCCATGCTAAATTCCCCTTATTGTTCAGGATATGCAAGGTAGGGGGATTAGCTATGAGAAATATGAAGTAAGGGAGTGGGTCTGGGTGGCAATGGTGCTAAATGCCTTCGTAACCATCGAGTCTACCAGTTCTTTGCAGGTTGCATCACTATGTATCTGAACCCTCTTATGTCTCTGTTTTAACTGTACAAGCCCTGTCCTTCCTCGTTTTAGCAAAATGCAACCCCTTGGTTTGATTCATACCTCTCTCATATACGCACACCCTAACACACTCACAGATTTATACTCCATCACACTCGACCAAGCATGCACACACTCTTACATGCACTCTCACATACAAACTCACATGCGCACACACACACACACAACTCTATGAAGTGATTTTTCATTGTCAGAATTATATTTGCAGATACTTTCAATTTTGCTCACAAAGCACACAATCTACAAGTAGTCAATCCATGTAATATTTTATATATTCCTACTTTAAAAACAGAACTAGTCTGATTCAAGATTGGGATACTGACAGACTCGAACCTCACAACTTTAATGTATTGTGTGAGCTGAGATGTCACTTTTTTTTAAAATATAAAACCATAAGTCATCTCAAGAACATGACTTAGATGTTGTTCTTGGAGTAACATATTAATGAACCGAAACCTGCAACCCATTCTAAAAGATATCAGTTGTATGACACTGTGAATTTTGCTATAAGATCTATGTCTTATGATCCTGCTCCACAGCTACCTGTAGAAGGAGCAGCGCTCCGAAAGCTAGTGCTTCCAAATAACCTGTTGGACTATAACCTGGTTTTGTGTAATTTTTAACTTTATCCACCCCAGTCCGATACTGGCACCTCCACATCGTTTCTAGTGAACACAGCCCATACCTCCCAGTCAACTTTACAATGCCAGTGAAACAATACAGTACACTCCTGAAAAATTTACAATTTCTAATGATACTAGCTACCCATTCACTGCTCCATCTGATACACGACATTGCAAACTTAGTGCAGGAGGCTGAAAGAAATGAACAGCTTCAAAACAAAAAACTTCTTGGGGCGGCAGAGGGAGAGACAGGGAGGGGAGGAGCGATAGGGCGCAGAGACGATCGGGGTCAGGGGAGGGGTGACTGGGTGGAGCCAGAGGCGGAGTGCGGCCGGGACAGTGGGAGGAGCAAGTGTCGAGCGACGGCCTACGAGACAAAGGGGCGGGGCGAACGGCGGCTCCGCACTGCGCCTGCTCCGGATTGACAGGCCGCACTGCTCTGCACAGTTTGCAACAATTTTTTCCCTTCAGAGAATCCGCACAATGTAGAAGCAGGTCACCCGGCCCAATGAGACCACACCGACCCTCCGAAGGATAACTCACCCACATCCATTCCCTTTCCTCTCCTGCCCGATATTTACCCCCCGAATAGACCTCACCTGCACATACCTGGGCACTATGGGTAATTTAACATGGTGAATCCACCCTAATCTGCACATCCCTGGACCATGTGGGGCAATTTAGCATGGCCAATCCACCCTCACCCTTCACAGATTAACTACTCTCCGGGAATAACAGCTCTTCCTTAAATCTACTCCCCCTAATTTTATGGCCGAGTCTCATCCACCAGCAGAAACTACTAGACAGGGCAGGGAGCTGGTGGGCGTGCGTCTGGATGGCATGCTCTTCAGAGGGGTTGAATGGTCTATTTCCACACTGTAGAGATTGAATGATTTATTGCAGTCGTGTTTGCCCCCGATCTCAGCGCGCAGAACCTCCCACCTTCCACCAAATCAAAAGACAAGTCCCCTCTGCCCTCTCGTATGTGTGTTATCTATCTGCTTAATCGTTTCCAGTGAATACGGCCCAAACCCCGCTGCTGTCAGTAAACTTTAAAATGCTTCGGAAACAATGTAACGAGGACATGCCGCAACCCAAAGGACTAGCCACACTACCATACATCAGGAGCATTTCTGAACTGACAGCCAGACTACTGCGAACACTAGGACTCATAACAGCACACAAACCAACAGCCACGCTCAGACAACTCACCAGAACGAAGGACCCGATACCCGGCATGAGCAAAACTCATGTAGTTTACAAAAATCCCATGCAAGGAATGCACAAAACACTACATAGGACAAACAGGAAGACAGTTAACGATCCGTCTACACGAACACCAACTAGCCACGAAACGACACGACCAGCTATCCTTAGTAGCCACACACACAGACGACAAGCAACATGACTTCAACTGGGACAACACTACCATTATAGGGCAAGCTAAATAGAGAACAGCCAGGGAATTCCTAGAGGCATGGCACTCATCCACAGACTCTATCAACAAACACATCGACCTGGACCCAATATACCGGCCACGACAGCGGACAGCTGGAACTGACAACCCGAAGCGGCAGAGACAGGCCACTATAAATGCCGGAGGAAACACAGAAGCGCTTCACAGGAGGCTCCCAAGCACTGAGGATGTCACCTAGACAGGGGACGAAACGTTTGCAAGACAAATTCCCAGCTCGGCGAACAGAACCACAACAACGAGCACCCGAGCTACAAATCTTCTCCCAAACTTTGAAAACAATGTAACACCTGAGGTACTGAAAACCGTAAGGTTTCTAATGATAACAGTGACTGATTCACTCCTTCTGATGTACAGCAGTGGAAATACAATGTTGGAGGCTGAAAGAAATGAGCAGTTTAAAACAAGAACCCACCTAACTCTTCACTTAGCACCCCACTCAGCACACTGTACTTACTGCCGGTAAAGCACTTCATCGCCACAGTGCAATGAATTCCCACCTTCCACTAAAATTCTGGATGTACTCATTCACTCAGTTGTTGTCCCACAAATTAAAGATTTCACTGTAACTTGTTCTGTGCAATGAACCAGAATTGATCAGGGACCTCGAAGTGAAGGAGCCATTGAGAAGTAGTGACCAGAATACAATACGCTTCAATCTAAAATTTGAGAGGGAGAGGGTACAATCGGAAGTAACAGTATTTCTGTTGAATAAAGGGAACCGTGGAGCTATGAGGGAGGAGCTGGCCAAAGTTCAATAGGCAGGGATGACGGTGGAGGAACAATGGCAGATATTTCTGTGTATAATGCAGAAGATTCTGGATCAGTTCATTCCAAAAAGGAAGAAAGATCCTAGGAGGAGGTATGGGTGGCTGTGGCTGATGAGGGAAGTTAAGAAACATATAAAGTTAAAAGAGAAAAAGTATAACATAGCAAAAATAAGTGGGAAAACGGAGGACTGGGAAGCTTTTAAAGAACAACAGAGGATTACTAAGAAGGAAATACACAGAGAAAAAATGAGGTACAAAGGTAAACTGGCCAAAAATATAAAGGAGGATAGTAAAAGCTTTTTTAGGTATTTGAAAGGCAAAAAAAGGGTTAAGACTAAAACTGGGCCCTTGAAGAAAGGGGAATATATTACGGGGAACAAAGAAATGGCAGAAGAATTGAATTGGTACTTCAGATCTGTGTTCACTGGGGTAGACACAAGCAATCTCCCTGAAGTAACAGTGGCTGAAGGACCTGAACTTCAGGGAATTTATATTTTCCAGGAATTGGTGTTGGAGAGACTGTTAGGTCTGAAGGTTGATAAGTCCCCGGGGCCTAATGGTCTACATCCCAGGGTACTGAAGGAAGTGGCTCCAGAAATCGTGGATGGGTTGGTGATTATATTCCAGATTTCGATAGATTCGGAATCAGTTCCTGCGGATTGGAGGGTGGCTAATGTTGTACCACTTTTTAAGAAAGGTGGGAGAGAGAAAACAGGAAATTATAGAGCAGTTAGTCTGACCTCAGTGGTGGGAAAGATGCTGGAGTCTATTATAGGGGATGAAATTACGACACATCTGGATAGTAGTAACAGAATAGGTTAGAGTCAGCATGGATTTATGAAGGGGAAGTCATGCTTGACTAATCTTCTGGAATCATTTGAGGATGTAACTCTGAAGCTGGATGAGGGAGATCCAGTAGATGTAGTGCATCTAGACTTTCAGAAAGCTTTTGATAAAGTCCCACATAGGAGGTTAGTGAGCAACATTAGGGCACATGCTATTGAGGGAAAAGTACTAACTTGGATTGAAAGTTAGTTGGTTGGCTGACAGGAAACAAAGAGTAGTGATAAATGGCTCCATTTCGGAATGGCAGGCAGTGACTAGTGGGGTACCGCAGGGATCAGTGCTGGGACTGCAGCTTTTTACAATATATATTAATGATATAGAAGATGGTATGAGTAATAACATTAGCAAATTTGCTGATGATACAAAGCTGGGTGGCAGGGTGAATTGTGAGGAGGATGTTAGGAGATTACAGGGTGACCTGGACAGGTTAGGTGAGTGGTCAGATGCATGGCAGATGCAGTTTAATGTGGATAAATGTATGGTTTTCCACTTTGGTGGCAAGAACAGAAAGGCAGATTACTATCTAAATGGAATCAATTTATGTCAAGGGGCAGTACAAAGAGATCTGGGTGTTCTTGTACACCAGTCAATGAAGGTAAGCATGTAGGTACAGCAGGTAGTGAAGAAGGCTAATAGCATCCTGGCCTTCATAACAAGAGGAATTGAGCATAGAAGCAAAGAGGTCACACGGCATTGCCCTTTAATGTGAAGGGCCACTGCTTGTCACTGCCCACTCAGGTGTTTCCTTCCTTTTGGAGATTGGATCAGTGTGTGACTGTGACTCTGTCTGTGTGTACGTGCAAGAGAAAAAAAATAGAAGCAAGGAGGTGCTTCTGCAGCTGTACAGGGCCCTGGTGAGACCACACCTGGAGTACTGTGTGCAGTTCTGGTCTCCAAATTTGAGGAAAGACATTCTGGCTATTGAGGGAGTGCAGCGTAAGTTCACAAAGTCAATTCCTTGAATGGCGGGACTACCTTACGCTGAAAGGTTGGAGGACTGGGCTTGTATACCCTTGAGTTTAGAAGGGATCTGATTGAGACATATAAGATTATTAAAGGATTGGACACTCTGGAGGCAGGAAACATGTTGCCGCTGATGGGTGAATGCCGAACCAGAGGACACAGCTTAAAAATATGGGGTAGACCATTTAGGACAGAGATGAGGAGAAACTTCTCCACCCAGAGAGTGGTGGGTGTGTGGAATGCTCTGCCCCAGAGGGCAGTGGAGGCCCAGTCTCTGGGTTCATTTAAGAAAGAGTTGGATAGAGCTCTCAATGATAGTGGAATCAAGGTTTATGGAGCTAAGGCAGGAACAGGATACTGATTAAGGATGATCAGCCATGATCATATTGAAAGGTGGTGCAGGCTCGAAGGGCAGAATGGCCTACTCCTGCACCTATTGTCTATTGCTCCCAGTAAGGGCAAAACATCTTTGAAAGCTGCTCTGAAAGTGCTCTGACTCTACTGCTTTCAGCAAAGCTGATTAGAGTTATAAAGCATGGAAACAGACCCTTCGACCCAGCTTGTCATGCCAACCAAATATTCTAAATTAACCTCGTCGCATTTGGCCCATATCCCTCTAAATCCTTCCTATTCATGTACCTATCCAGATGCCTTTTAAATGTTGTCATTATCTGGTAGTTTGTTACACACATGCACCATCCTCTGCACGAAAACCTTGCCGGTCACGTCCCTTTTAAAACATTCCCCTCTCACCTCAAACATATGCCCTCTAGATTTGGGCTCCCCTACCCTGGGGAAAAGTGCTTGGGTATTTACCCTATCCATGCCCCTCATAAACATCTATAAGATCACCCCATAGCCTCCAATTCTCCAGGGAAAATATCCCTGGCCTCTTCAGCCTCTCACTATAGGTCACAAGCATGGCAACAGCCTTGTATATCTTCTCCAACCAATTCCAAAGTTTCACAACCACTTTGCTATAGCAGGGAGACCAGAACTGAACACAGTATTCCAAAAGTGGCCTAAACAATGTCTTATACAGCTGCAAAATGCAGCACCTCTCATTTCTCTAAATTAAACTCCATCTGCCACTCCTCGGCCCATTGGCCCACCTGAACAAATCTAATTTATAATGAACTCTCTTTCCTCTCTTATTCCCTAGAAGCTGAAAATCTCCATCCCACATACTCTCTTTCCATTTGCTGAACCTAATCCCTGCTGTACCTCATCCTGAAGGGTCTGCTTCATGCTGACTAACAGGCCCACACTCAGGAGAGATCTAATTGAAACACAGAGAATACTGAATGGCCTGGATACAGTGGACGTTGGGAAGATGTTTCCGTTGGTATTAGAGACTCAGACCCGAGGGCACAGCGTCAGAGAAAAGAGAAGGCCTTTTAGAACATAGATAAACATAAAACTCTTCAGCCAGATAGTGGTGAATCTATGGAATTCATTGCCACAGAAGGTTGCAGAGGCTAGGTCACTGAGTATATTTAAGACTGAGACATATGTTCTTGAGTACCAAGGGGATCGAGGGTTATGGAGAGAAAGCAAGAGAATGGGATTGAGAAACCTATGAGCAACAATTGAATGGTATGAGCAGACTTGATGGGCTGAATGGCCTACTCTCTGCTCCTATGTCTTATAGTCTCTTGCTGTCCTGCACACAGAGTGAGAACTGGGAACAGAAGTCGGCCATTTGGTTTTTAGAGCCTGCATAAGCATTGAACAGATCATAACCGGATATGAATCTAACTACATCGAAGTGGATAGGCTGGGACTTTTTCACTGGAACACAGCAGGCTGCGAGGTGACCTTATAGAGGTTTATAAAATCATGAAGGATATAGATGAGGTGAACGGCGGGTCTTCTTTCTCTCGGGTGGTTTCAAGATTAGGGAGCAAAGTTTGACAGTGAGTGAAGAAAGATTTTAAAAAGACATGAGGGGCACCAGTTTGTTTTAAAAAAACACAGAGCGTGGTTTGTGTGTGGAATAAATGTCCAGAGGAAGGATGCAGGTACCGTAACAACGTTTCAAAGAAATTTGGACAAGTCCATGAATAGGAAATGTTTGGAGGGATATGGGCCAAACACAGGCAGCTGGGACTAATTTAGTTTGAAAACGTAGTCAGCATGGACTAGTTGGACTGAAACTGTTCTAAAACCATTTCCTTGCCTTCCCCCATAAACATCCACTTATTTGTTGTTCAAAAATCAGACAAACTCAGCCTTGAACACATTCAATGACCCCCCTAACTGCAGGAAGACATCCCACTTCTGAACTCAATTCCTCTTGTTAAAATACCACTTGCCTTGCTGATTGCTTGCTGCCCCTGTCTGACAACTGGTATTGACTGGTTTCAATTACATTCACACATCATTCCTGGTGAAGGGCTCATGCCCAAAACGTCAACTCTCCTCCTCCTTGAATGCTGCCTGACCTGCTGTGCTTTTCCAGTACCACATTTTTCGACTCTGATCTCCAGCATCTGCAGTCCTCACTTTCTCCACATCCCAATACATCACCATTTAAACAATACACCTCCTCTCTGCTTTTTTTTCACAGCAGAGGCTATAATTTTACATTGTGGAACTGCATTTGCCATGTGTTTGCCAATTGTGGACTTCTCTCCATCAGGGAGACTTGGAAAACAGCATTGTGCCTGGGCCCGCAGAAGCCGACCGGACCTCCCAGTCATCAGCCATTTTAATTCCCCTTCCCACTCCCTTTCTGACATAACCATCTTTGGCCTCCTCCCTTACCACAATGAATCAAACTGCAAATTGGAGGAACAACATTTCATCTTCCGCCCGGGATGCGCAGAGTTGGGAGGACTCAACATTGGGGAACTCAATTTCAAATAAGCTCCCTATCTTTCTAGCTCCTCCTCCTCCCTGCCATCAACCAGATTCATTCCTCTCATTGATGGGGGCTAGAGGGTGGGGCTGTGAAGAACAGAAAGAGAATGGACGGGGGCTGGGTGGAGCTGTGGAGAACAGAGAGAGAGAATGGACGGGGGAGCAGACCGTGAGGGAGAGGAGAAGGACTTGGTGGTGGGAGAGAAAGGCCTGCAGGGCAGAGCGTGGGGTCCCAGACAATGGGGGGGGAAGGGTCTGAGAGGGAGAATGTGGGGGTAGAGTGTTGGGGGGGCAGGAGAGAGAATGGTGTGGGGTGCAGAATGTGAGGAGAGACAGAGAATGGGCGGGGGCAGAGGATGGATGGAGAGAGAGAATGAGTGGCAAGGAGAGGGTGGGGGCGGTGGAAGAATGGGCAGCAGAGAGTTGGTGGAGAGAGAGAATAGACAGGGAACAGAGAGATGGAGAGCAGAGGGTGAGGGGAGAGAGGGAGGATAGATGGGGTCAGAGGGCGGGGAGAGGGAAATGGACATGGGGCATTGTGGGTGGCAGGGTGGAAATGGACAGGAGGAGCTGTGGATGGACAGGGGATGCTGAGGGTCGGGGGGACGAAAAGGAGGTGCTGTGGGTAGCAAGGAGGGAATAAGTGACCTCAAGGACAATCTTTTTATGCAGAGCGTGGTGGTGGTGGTGGTAGTGTGTGTGTGTGTGTGTGTAACAAGCTGCCAGGGAAGTGGTGGAGATGGGTACAATTACAATATTTAAAAGGCATCTGGGAGGGATATGGGCCAAATGCTGGAACTTGGGACTGGGTCAGCTTGGGACATCTGGTCAGCATGGATGAGTTCAACCAAAGGATCTGTTTCCATGCAGTGTGTCTCTAGATGTCTATAACTCTATGATTGAAACCAGACCTTTTTACTGATAATCTTCCTGCCGGACTTTTGTAGTGCACCCAGTTTCAGGAGATTTGTGGTGGGTATAAGTGGCACATGTCTCCTATCATGGGAATTCTGGAAAATATAAAAGGGCTGATAAAAGTACTTCACCTTTGGGAACACTGGGTCTTGTGGAAGCAGGGCATTTGACAAACCTTTTCAGAGAAATTTCCTCCAACTGGTGGACTATAGACAGTTTTCCCACGGAACATTACACAGATATCAAGAATGTTCCCTTCTGTAAAACATTTTCCTGAAAAATGCAGAAGAATTCAACTTGTTAATGTGAAACAAATGTTAGAGAGAAAGGAAACTGCCAAGATCAAAAGGCTGACGAATGACAACATTTATCAGATTGTTTCGAGAACAGAAAAACCTGCCCTGGAGGTACCCTGAAGAGGGTTGTCTCATACCTATTCCTTCAATTAGTTTTGTATGTCTTAATTGTTAAGTCATACCTAGCACATGGAAAGATGGCTATGGTTTGTGGAGGTCAGTCATCTCGGCTTCAGGACATCTCTGCAGGAGTTCATATGCCAAACCATCTTCATCAATGACCTTCCTCCATCATAAGTTCAGAAGTGGAGATGTTGCAATAATTGCAGATGTTCAGCACTATAAACAACTCCTCATAAACTGAAGCAGTTCAGTTTGAAATGCTACAAGATCTTAACCATATCCAATGGGCTGATGAGTGGCAAGTAACATGAATGCCACGCAATTGTCACACAATGACTCATCCCCAAAAGAGATAATCTGACCACTGACCTGTGATATCAACAATGTTACTGTCACTAAGTACCCCACGATCAACAGCCTTGGAGTTTACCATTGAACAGAAACTCAACTAGATGAACCATACATACACAGTGGCTACAAGAGCAGGTCAGAGGCCAGAAATACTGCAGTGAGTAACTCACCTCCTGACTCTCCAAAATGTGTTCCAATTTCTACAAGCCACAAGTCAGCAGTGTAATGGAATACTCCCCACTAGCTTGGATGGGGTTGCAGCTTCAACTGTAGTTGAAACGCTTCATACCATCCAGGTCAATGTTGCCTGCTTGATTGGTACCATATCCACTGTTCAGAAGCAGTAGTGTGTAGTATCTACAAGACGCACTGCAAAAATTTACCAAAGCACCTTACAAATTGCCTTTCAAACGAACAACCACTTCCATCTAGAAGGACTAGGAAAACAGATACATGGGAACACAACCTCTTGCAAGTACCCCTCCAAGCCACTTACCATTTAGACTTGGAAATGTATTACTGTTCCTTCAGTGTCACTGGTCCAAATCCTGGAATTCCTTCCCTCAAGACATTGTGGGTCACCGTACAGGATGTGGACTGCAAAGGTTCAAGAAGGCAGCTCACCATCACATTCTCAAGGAAAACCAAATGCTGGCCAGCCAGCAACGCCCATGTACCAGAAGTAGATTTTAATAAATTATTGAAACAGCGAGTTGGAATCTGCAAACTAAAGAAAATCAACGTTAAGAAGGGTCAGATGGAGAGCATTGATTCGGTGCTTATTTGAGAACAGATAAAGAGTGATTATACTGACACTGAATTGGAACTAGAGTTTAGAGTTAAACACCTGCAGTGTTGCACTCAATGCATAAATCTAAAATCGCTGAAAGATTTGCCCCTGACGTGTACTTCATTAACACATGAATAGGACAATTAAGAAGGCATATGGGATACTAGATTTCATGACATTAATGGCGCCTTCAATTCCCACGATCCCATGCGATCGAGAAACCTCTCTATGGGGCCCTGGCAGTGCGCATGCGTGCGGTAAGTGTGAGCGAAATGGCGCCGGCGGCTGAAGGAACAAGAACAGAAATCGCTGGAAAAGCTGAGCAGGTCCGGCAGCGCCTGTCGAGAGAAATCGAGGAGGTGTTTCGGGTCCAGTGATCCTTCTTCAGATCAGGAACAGGTTTCATAAACATCCCGGGGAGGTCGCCAGGCCCGAGACAGGGTAGGATTGGGAACCGCGGGAGGAGGGAGACTGGGGAGTTTATAAACTCCTCGGGGGAGGCCTGAGGCCGTGAATAAAACCTCCCCAGGCCCACTTCACCACCGGAGGAGCTCTCGTGTTGCCCGGCAACAGGGCGCCATCATTGTAAGGATAAGGCACATGTTGACTTGGGGCAGGGAGCGCGGGCGGCCATCTTGGTGAGGGCACCATCAGTCGTCATTTCCGGGAGAGAAATGACAGTTGGTGTCATTCAACTAGAATTTCCTCATTTCACTCTGAGAGACCTGTCCCTGAGCTTGGTCTGTGTGTCCTTCAGACAGGAAAAGGGAGTGGGAGAGAGGGAGAGAGATCTAGAATGACACGAAGGCGGACTGTGAATTTGAGGTGAATGAATCTGATCATTTGTGGCGCTGGGTACTTCCAAGATCACAGTGACCAGGAGAGCATTGATGTGTTGATGTTATTTTCAGTTTGTAGACTGGGAAAAGAGAACGCCAGGAGTGGAGGAAAGACATGATGAAGATAGATTGGAAATTCAATACAGGAGGAGGGTTAACTTGAGCCAGCACTGGCCCATATCCCTCCGAACTCTTCCTATTCATATACCCATCCAGATGCCTTTTAAATGTTGGAATTACACTAGCCTCCTCCACGTCCTCCAGCAGCTCATTCCATACACTTACCACTCTCTGCATGAAAAGGTTGCCCCTTCGTTCTCCTTTAAATCTTTTCCCTCTCATCCTAAACCTATGTTCAGTAGTTATCGACTCCCCTACCCCAGAGAGAAGACTTTGTCTATTTATTCTATCCGTGCACCTCATCATTTTATAAACCTTTATAAAGTCACCCCTTAGTGTTCGACTCTCCACGGAAAACCGCCAGACTGTTAACTTCTCCCTATAGCTCAAATCCCTCAACCCTTAACTTTCTTAACTTGCCGATGAAGTTTCCGTCTCTGAGATGGTGGGGGACTTGATCAAAGGGTTTAAATCATTGGTATTAATTAGATTATCTTCTTTATCTTTGCCCGAGCAAACTTGCCATATTTATAATTATTGTTTTTTGTTTAAATTATAATGTTGTTGTGCAAGATCTGTTCTTCATCAAGTCTGGTTCGGAACAGTTGAGAAATTGAGGGACATTGCATGTTTAAATTTCACTCTGTTGTGAATCTGGTGACAGTGACATTCATTTGTATTGGGTTGCTTACCCTTAGTTGTAGTGTCTTCCACCCCAACTATTCACTATGGTAGTGAGTTCCGCAGTCTCACCACACTCTGAGGTTTTTCATGAAATCCTTAGTAGAGAATTGTCAGGGAAAATGTTGACAAGGGCAGAATATAGGGTCTTAACTGCAAATGCCGGGAAGACATTCGACAAAGTAAAATCATGACAATGTCGGGATAAATAAAGAACTTTGACAGCAATGAGGAGGTCACACGTTAGATTTCATGATCATGGTCGTGACAAAAAGAAAAAGTACTCTGCAGATATTGGATATTGTAATTAAGCAAGTTTCTAGATGCTGTAGTTGGTTGAATACGATAATAAGAGATGAAATAACCAAAGCCACTCATGTAATTTGATGTCGGTAACCATAAAGCAAGTGCATACTATTGATTGATATAGGCCAATTGCGTGCAAGTAGGCCATTCAGGCCATCGAGTCAACATTGAATGACCGTCCCACCCAGACCCAGTTCGTTACCCTATCCCTGTAACCCTGCATCTCCCATGGTCTATCCACCCTCAAATGCACATCCTTTGGACTGTGGGAGGAGTCCAGAGCACCAGAGGAAGCCCACGCAGACACAAGGGGAGAATGTGCAAACTCCACACAGACAGTCGGCCCGAGGGTGGGATCAAACCCAGGTCACTGATGCCGTGAGGCAGCAGTGCTAACCACCGTGCCACCACCACATGCTGCTCTCTAAAGAAGTGAATTTCAAAGACTCGAGAACACTTGTGAGAAAAACAAAACTCTCCTATCTTAAATGAGAGACTAGTCTCTGGCTAGAATCGAGTTGACATTACATTTACATTCAGTCCTCTCCAGATGTTATACAGCTCCATCGGATCATCTGTTTCTTCTAAACTCAAACTGATACAAGCCCAGCCTGACATCCCCTTGTCCCCGATTATAAGTTGAGTAAATGAGCGACCCTCGATCTCACTGGCATGACAAAGGATGCCCTCAATCCAAGTTGACCTTAACTGTCCAACCTCTTGACCCCCACGCCACAATGTGGTCATCCGTAACTCAGCCCTGAACGAGAGCAGAGGAACTGAATAGACAGCAGTGAGGTGGACATTGCATTCCCGGAGAATATTCTTCAAGTGTGAAATTTGTTCAGCTCACTTTCGGATCACTGCAGGGACTATGTCTCCTGTCATTTAAATGTCTTTGATCCTAATAACAGTCTAGTTTTGTTGTACATTGTGTGTGTTTTATCTGTGTGTCACGACATGATTTTCTGTTGCTGTCATTCCCATTAGGATGTGTGAATTCAGTACCAGATAATAGTCTCAGTTCTGAATTTTCCTTGAGGATTGGTGTAGAACGGACTAAGTGTCAGTCAGAATGGGAGAAGCTCTACTGTTTATTTAACCCTTTACTGTCCTTCTCCTGGGACTGTATGAATGGGGAAGTATGGAGGAAGTTTTACTCTGTATCTAACCCAATGCAGTCTCTGTCTTGGCAGTGTTTGTTGGGGACAGTGTTGAGGTAGCTTCACTTGCAATTGAAGAGTAGAGGAAGCTTTATTCTGATTCTCATCCCATGCTGTCCTTGTCCTGGGAGGTTTAGATGGCATCTATAATTGAAGTGAATGCAGACTTGGCAGTGGGAGTGGACAGTACTTCTACCTGAGCACTCCCATCTTTGAGATTGCTGTGCTGATCAAGACAATCTCAGACACCTTCATGCACTTTTCCAACCAACCACAGGGTGGTTAAGGATGGGTATAAATGCTGGCATTGCCAGCGATGCCCACGCCCCATGCATGAATAAATACTTTCTGTTTAAAAGTTACATTCACGTTCCAAACCCTCTAATGTATGATTACTTACATGGAAAATTCCTGTCTGCTGGAATTTCATTTTAAAACATAGGAATGTGTCAACCATGTAGAAATATAACAAGAACAACAAATGGAGAATTTAACAGGTAATGAGCAGGACCAGAATGCTGAGTCAGCCTGACCCCCATGGCTGAGAGAGTTCTCCCAGATGTTGAAGTTACACCAGTGCCTTTTACTCTTGCAGCTTCCCCAAAAGTTTGTCCCTGATGTAAGATCATTCAATGACCCGATGTACGAACTGTTTTTAATCTCCATAACTGGTGCCAGACTTGCTGAGTAATTCCAGCGCTTCTGCTCTACCCTTTTATGGGATTTGAGCTTCCCTAAGTCAGTGTTCTGAAGAACTGCAGATGATGGAGATCTGAAACACAAAAATGCGTCAAATACTGGAGAAACTCAATAGGACTGGCAGCACATGTGGAGAGAGAAGCAGAGTTAGCATTTCAAGTGCTGTGACCCTTCTTCACAACTGTTCTGGACTCAAGCCAGGATATTGTCTTTGTTTCTTTCTCTCTCTCTCCACCAGTGTTGCCAGACTGGCTGAGTTTCTCCAGCAATTTCTGTTATGACACTTCCACAAGGTTGATGTTTGTTATCCATCCCTAAGTGCAAGGTGTCTTGCTTGTGCTAATTCAGAGGGCAGTTTAAGAGTCAACCACATTGCTGTGGGTCTGGAGTCACATGTAAGTCAGACCATGCAAGGATGGCAGTTTCCCTCATGAAAGGACATTGGTGAACATGGGTTTTTAGGACAATTGACGTCAGTGCCATCGATACCATACTGAGACTTACTTTGTGTTCCCCATTTATGATTTGAATTATTCGCATCTTACCTCTTGCTGTGGTGGGATTTGAACTCATGTTCCCTGGATTACTCATCCTGTGACGTTATGACGACACTGTTGTTCCCCATTCTTTGCTATTTTGTGTTTGCTGTGCAAGTCTTTGTCCTCTGATGTTTGGGAAATTGAACCTGTTCAAAAGATTGCCCTAGACTTGTCCCTTTGACCAAGAATTTGGTCACCTGTCTCATCTGTGCTCCGGTCTTGTGATTTTTAAAGGAATTCTCACAATGTTCATGTGAAGCACTTTGAGATAGTTAACTGTACCACAGGTATTATTTGAATGCAGCATGTGTCCCTATCTTGATATCTGAAAGTACAGGGTCATATTTTAAATGTAGAAGACAAAACTGAGGATGATTTCTTTTCTTTCTGAGGGTTGTGTGTCTTCTTCAAAAGGCAGTGGATTCAAAATCTTAAAGGCAGAGGTAGATAGGTTCTTGATAACCAAGTGGATGAAAGATTGTCGGGGATGTGTTGGAATGTAGAGTTGAGGTTGAATTCAGTTCAGCCATGATCTTATTGAATGTTGCAGCAGGCTCCAAGTGCCCAGTGGCCTACTCCCGCACATTATATGTTTGTATCAATCAGTATGTGTCTCCCCTTTTATAGCTATGAACTGGGTAATTCCTTTCCAATATTGCCCCTTGTAGACAGTTAATTTCACACCGATGGCCCCCTATTTGGAGCAGGCACAATGTAGCAATTGCAGTACTTCTTGTGTTAATTTTGTTGCTTCTTACTCAGTGTTGCTGAGAATCTTCGAAATAAAAACTAAAACACTTCTATTATTATCGCACGAATGGAAGTGTATGTTTGGATGTAACATTGTTGAATTAGCCATTCCCATCTTTTCCAGAATTCTGTGTTAAAAGCCCTCGAGTCTGGTTTCTACCCCTGAAACAGTTCTTATCAAGGTCATATTTGACATCCTTTGTAACGGTGACAGGGATGAACATTCCTTCGTCGACCTGCAGACAGCCTTGATCAGGGTTAATGACAGAACTGACCCTCTCCAGCATCACTCTATCCTCTGGGAGGGTCTGCTTTTCGCGTCTTCCGTTCTTATTTGGTTTACCGTAGCTGCTGGTGTTAGCATCTATACTGATGATATCCAACTGTGCCTGAACACCACTTCTCTCCCGACTCCTCTATCATTCATAATTTACCAATAATTTTATCTGAATGCCTGCCCAATTTCCAGCATTGGATAACCATAAACATTCCCTTAGTTAAATATTGTGAAGTGTGAAGCCATTGTTTTAGTCCCCAAGTTCGACCTGAGCCCCCGTCCCCACCCCCCACCCCCTCCCCAGTAACTCTGTTGACAGCCTTCATGTCACTTTAAAACTAGGATCGATAGATTCGTGAAGAGTCGGGGGATGAACAGTTACAGGAAAAGGGCAGGAAAGTGAATGTGGAGAATGCCAGATCACCCAGAATCCTACTGAATGGAGAAGCAGGCTCAAGGGGCTGAATGGCATATTCCTGTTCCTATTTCTTATGGTTCCCGAGCCCTTCCCTCTGATACAGGACACTGACTTCAGTATGTGCCATTACTGAGAGTACTGATGTTCCCTTGTGTAATATCAACAACTTAGCAGCTGCTAAAACCTCTTGCTCCTTTGTTACCTCTGAACACAATCAGCCAATGTGTTCAGGGGAGGCGATGGCCGACTTTATTGTCACCAGACTATTCACCCAAGTAATGTTCTAGGGACTTGTGTTCAAAACCTGCCACGGCAGATGGTGGAATCTGAATTCAATATAAATCCGGAATTAAGAGTCTAATGATGACCTCGTTGTGGTTTGTTGTAAAAACCTATCTGGTTTCCTGCTGTCCGAACCTGGTCTGATCTACATGTGATTGAGATCCACTGTCAGCTGATTTAATCTTCACTGCCCTTTCAATCAAAACCTCCACTATAACTTCCCTACTTTTATACTCCATTTAAAGGTCAATCTCCCTTTTGCCGTCCCTATTAGTCACTGTGCTCCCAGAAGCAGGATTGTGGCTCAGTTTAAAGTAGGTCCTATATCTCTGGTTACATCGATACACAAGGCAGTGAAGAAAGGTTTAGGCACACTAACCTTCATCAGTTCGGGAATTGAGTTTAGATATAGTTATGTTGTCGTTATACAGGAAGTTGATGAGGCTGCACCTGGAATATTATGATCAGTTTTGGTCCCCTTGGTGTTCTGACTTCTGACTTCTTCAACTCTGGGTTTGTGTTGAACTTGATGGGATACTTTGTCCAACTCAGCATGTTTAAACAGTATCGCTCAGAGGGATTCATCTGAAACTTTTCAGGAGGTGAGCTCAACAAGATTGAACTATTCAAAGTTACTTGGACTCGATTTTAAACTTACATCAGGACCAGTAGTCAGAGACACATACAACATGGAAACAGACCCTTTCGTCCAACTTGCCAATGCTGACCTGATTTCCTAAACTAATCTCGTCCCATTTGACAGCACCTGACCCAAATCCTGTGGCAGCTCATTTCATATAAGTACCACCCTCTGCATGAAGAAGTTGTCCCTTTAATATATTTCGCCTCTCACCCTAAACCTATGCCCTCTAGTTCTGGACTCCCCCATCCCAGGGAAAATACCTTGTCTATTAACCTGTCCATGCCACTCATGATTTTGTAACCTCTATTAGGTCACTCCTCTGCCTCTGATGGTCCAGTGAAAACAGTCCCAGCCTATTCAGCCTCTCCCTGTAGCTCAAATCCTCCAACCCCCAGCAACATTCCCGTAAATCATTTCTCACAGAGAAGTCAACGTTTCAGTCCTGAAGAAGGGTTAATACCCAAACCGCTGACTACTCCACATCCTGGTGCTGCCTGGCTTGCTGCATTCTCCCAACCTCCTGCTTGCCTACTTCGGGTTGCAATATGTAGTGGCTCAGTGTTTACCACTGCAGGCTTACCGTGCTAGGGACCCAGGTTTGATTCCAGCCTTGGGTGGCTGTCTGTGAGGAGTTTTCATATTCTCCCGGTGTCTGCGTGGGTTTTCTCTGGGTGGTCCTGTTTTCTTCCATCGTCCAAAGATGTTCAGGTCATGTGGATTGGCCATGCTTAACTGCCCACAGAGTTAGGTATATTAGTCAGAGAGAAATGGGTCTGGATGGGTGACTCTTCGGAGGGTCGCTGTGGACTTGTTGGGACAAATGGCCTGTTTCCACACTGTAGCTAATCTCATCTGCACTACTTTTGTCACTAACGTATTGCTGAGTAGACTCGATGGGCCGAATGGCCTAACTTCTGCTCCGATGGTCTTGCGGTCTTACGTTTCTCTGGATCATTTCATTTGGCAATGTGCAGTCCCTGGCTCAATGAGCAGCAGTTTCCAATGAAAGCAAAGCTCATATGATGGTTGAACTCCTACAGTGTGGAAACAGGTCCTTCAGCCCAACACATCTGCACAGATTCTCCAAAGAGTAACCCACTCAGATCCATTTTCCTACCCTCCATAAATTGCACACAGAGCCCCAAGGGTGGAAGTATTCCTGGGTTCCTGGTGACATGAGGCAGCAGTGCTAACCTTGAGCCACCATGGGGTTGTAGTTGTGGGGGGTGGGGCAGGCAATTGCAGTCCAGCAGAAAACAAAAACCGCCCACCTACTCTCCCACTGCACCCACTGTCAGAACTGGCAGGAGGTTCAGTACTGGGGGGTGACTAAAGGCAGCGTTACCGGTGGGATCTGATTGCTGGGAGCACTGGTGCCCCCGCTGGTGCTTCCGCAAGTTGCAGGAAAACATGAACCTCTTCCCACCCTCGGGCCAGCTGAAGGGCCTCTCCCGGTGTGGACACACTGGTGCTTCAGCAGGGTGGAGGAATTGCTGAAGGACCTCCCGCACTCAGGGCAGCAAAAATGCCTCCCCTCTCCACCCCCCCATCCCCCCGTGTGGATCAGCTGGTGCTTCAGCAGTGTGGAGGAGCGGGTAAAGCCCTTCTCACACTTGGGCAGGAGAATGGCATCTCCCCGGTGTGGACGGACTGGTGCCTCAGTAAGACAGAGGAATTGATGAAGTCTTTCCTTCACTTAGGCAACTGAACGGCCTCTCCCCCATGTGGACCCACCAATGGGCCAGCAGGTCGGAGGAAAGTGCAAAGCCCTTCCTGCAATCGGGGCAGAAGAACGGACTCTCCTCAGTGTGGACCCACTGGTGTCTCAGCAGGTGGGAAGAACTGCTGAAGGCCATCTCGCACTTGGGGCTGGAGAACAGCCTTCCCCGGTGTGGACCAACTGGTGCGTCAGCAGGGCAGCGGAATCACTGAAGGCCTTCCCACACTCAGGGCAGCAGAAGGGCCTCTTCATCTCTGTGGAACCATTGGTGCTTCAGAACCCTTTCAAATTTCACAATATCCGTCTGATACGAGGGAGACTAGAATTGTACACAATATTCCAAAAGTGGCCTAAAAAGTGTCCTGTACAACCACAACACAACCTTCCAACTCCAATACTCAGTCAGAGGATTGGGAAATCTTTCAAAACCCACAAAAAACAAACAGGAAAGAATGGAGGGTCAAACCGAATTTTTGAGAGTCACCTTGAAAGTATCAATGAGAAATCGGCGGAGGGGGTTTATTGGGGACCCGTTCTCCTTTAATACACTATATACGTATTTCTCTTGTGCTCTTCGTAGTTTCTCTGTGCTGCAGTGTGTAGTGGCTCGTTGAAATAATCTCCTGATGCAGCTTCGTTTGTGGGTGTTGGGATGATTGCTTCTGCAGTTAAGTACTTGGTTTGGGTCTGTTGTTTTTCTGTAGATGCCAGTTTGAAGTTCCGCATTGACTGTTCGCTCCACTGTGACATCAAGGAATGGCACTTTGTTGTTCTCCTCCCCGTCAAACCAGGAGCCCCCCTTAGACCATAGTCTCACTACTTGGAACACTAATATACAGACTAGTCAAAGGCCTCCACTGAAGGCTAAAACACCTCCACTGAGGACTAAAACCCCAAGTCGAAGATTCACTCCAATCCATTTACTCCATCCAAGAATTCCTGAACACCAAAGATACTGAGATAGAAGAGGATGGATTAATGTTGTCCTTTGACATAACAGCCCTGTTCACATCCATTAACATCAACGTGGCCAAAGAAAACTGAAGACACTACTCGAAGAACCAAAGTCACAAACACAGCATCAACTTCATCAGCAAAGATAGCACTGTCAAGCTCGTGGAACTGTGCCTTACCATCCACTTCATATTCAATAACAAGCCCTACAAACAAATCAACGAAATACGCACGAAACCTCCAGCATCAGGATTCCTAGCAGAAGCAATAATGCAGAGACTCGAACAGACAGCCCTTCCAACGATCCAACCCAAACTTTGGGTCCGCTACAGCGATGACACTTTTCTCATCAAAAAATGAAACAAATTAGAGGAAACCTACAACACCATCAACAATCTCCTTACTGGCATAAGATTCACAAAAGAGGAGAACAACAACAAAGTGCCATTTCTTGATGTCACAGTGGAGCGAACAGTCAATGGTAAATTCAAAACAGCGTCTACAGGAAAACAATGCACGCGAACCAAGAACTTAACTACAGATGCAATCACCCCTACACAATCAAACACATCTGAATCAGGACACTATTTCAGCGAGCCACGACACACTGCTGCACCCAGGAACGACGAAGATCAATAAATAACTGTACAGAGCATTTCCGAAGAACGGGGAGCCCCTTAACCCCCTGAAAACAGTTTCCCTGACCGGGAATCGAACCCGGGCCGCGGCGGTGAGAGCGCCGAATCCTAACCACTAGACCACCAGGGAGATGCAAGCACAGCTTGACAGCTCTACCGAACAATACTTTCCTGCCCGGAAATCGAATCCGGGCCATGGTCGGTCGAAGGCTTTCACCTGTGCATCCAACAATGTCATTTCTTGTATCCATTGCTCCTGATGCAGTCTCCTCCACATTGGGGAGACTAGAGACTCCTCGAAGAGTCAAGTCACAGCGCTTGAGGGAACATCTCCAGGACACCCGCACCAATCAACCCCATCGCCCTATGGCCCAACATTTCAAACCCCCTCCCACTCTGCCGAGGACATGCAGGTCCTGGGCCTCCTCCATCGCCGCTCCCTCCCCACCCGATGCCTGGAGGATGAACGTCTCATCTTCCGCTTGGGGTAAATTCAACCCCAGGCCATCAATGTGGACTTCATCAGTTTCCTCATTTCCCCTCCCCCACCTTACCTCAATTCTAGCCTTCCAGCTCAGCGCTGTCCTCATGATCTGTCCTACCTGCCAATCTCCCTCCCCACCTATCCACTCCACCCTCCTCTCTGATCTGTCACCTCCATCCCCACCCCCATTCACCTATTGTACTTTTTGCTACCTTTGGCCCCGCACACCTCAGCCCCAATTTATCTCTCCACCCTGGAGGGGTCCTGCCTCTATTCCTGATGAAGGGCTTTTGCCCGAAACGTCGATTTTCCTGCTCCTCGGAAGCTGTCTGACCTGCTGTGCTTTTCTAGCACCACTCTGATCTAAACTCTGGTTTCCAGCATCTGCAGTCCTCACTTTTGCCGACCCAATAAACCCAGTGTGCCAATTTCACACCAACAAACTGACACAAGTAGACACAACGTCTGGAGAAACCCTAGCCACATTGCTTTACATTAAAGACATCTGGGAAATGATGTCCGGAAAACTCAATCCTCTCAGCATCATGGTAGCCCACAAACCTACCAACACAACTTAAACAGCGGCTAATGAACCTGAAATACCCGATACAAACAACCAGAAAACGAATGTAATTTACAAAATACCATACAAGGAAATATATACATGAACTCTGCCGCACAGTTCTCTGTGGCAAGAAATGCTGGGATGAGATAAGGAAGATTTTTTTCAGCCAAAACGAATCGACACTGACTGGACAGCCATTTAAAATCAACGCTGTCAGCCCAGGATGGAAGACCCGAAGGGATGTACTGTTTTCTTATTTCCTGAAGATTTACAAAGCTGAGACCGGGTTTTGGTGTTTGTTCCCTTTCCACTCCCAAGAGCCGCAGTGGTTGGGGCGGTGAGTTGGGGAAAGTGAAATGTGCCCATGAGCAGCATGTGGGTCTCTTTCAGCTTCCCCTCCTCTGACAGCGCTGTGACTTGACTTTGATGTTCTCAGGGACATTTACTGACGCGAGACAGTGAAACGATTCTCATTCCTGCAGATTAGGAATTGTACCCATACGCCGGTTTCATGACAATGAGAAAGATTAATTGGGATGTGTGAAGAAGCTGTGAGCTGCAGTTGAAACAAGTAGGTGGAGTCAGATACGTCATCCATTGTCCCCATGGTCCTGAAGAAATGTTTGCTTTTGTCTGCTTGAGAGACTTTGGACACTGGTGTGGCAGGGAGAATACTGAGATACCGAGTGAAGAAGATTCAGTGCGCTGACTGTGAAAAGTGCTTCAAACCATTTACTCAGATTGGGGAATTAAAATCACACCCCTCGCGGTGGGAAAGACGATGTCCCCGCTCTGTTTGTAATTTCAAACCCAGAGCAACACAAGGAAAGCTCCACCCAATGGGGAAACCGTGGAAATGTGGGGACTGTGGGAAAGGATTCCCTTCCCCATCAGTGCTGGAAACCCACAGACGCATTCACAACGGGGTGAGGACGTTCACCTGCTCAGTGTACAGGAAGGGGTTCAGTCAGAGAGAAGCCATTCACGTGCCCCATGTGCAGGGGAGAGCTCACTCAGTCAGCTGCACTGCTGACCCACCAGTGGGTCCACACTGGAGAGAGGCCATTCACCTGCTGTAAGTTCCAAAAGGGCTTCACCTGCTCCTCCCACCTGAGGAGGCACCATCGAGTTCACGTGCCAGTGCAAGGGGATCGAAGGAGCGATGGCCAAGTGCTCCGATCAACCCAGCACTGGGGCGTCCCAGGTTCGAATCCCACTGCGGTGGATGGCAGAATTGGAGCTCGTTCAGTAATCTGGACTTCAGAATCTAAGGATGAAACCACTTTTAGGGGGAAAAAACACCATCTGATTCACTCATGACCTTTTTAGTGAAGGAAACTGCCGTTGCGGGAAAGGGTTCACTCAGTCATCCCAGCTGCATGTTTTACCCGGCTGTACCAGGGATCCAGTTACAAAGGGTCAACTCAGCTGACCAACAAAGAAAGTGGGGGGGGGGGGGGGGGGGGGGGGGGGGGGGGAGAGAGTGGGTGCATTTTGAGCTGGAGGTGTTTTCTTTAAAAACTACTTTTTGTATGCCCTTTTCCTGGGGAAATCTGAAGCTGTAACAAAAGAGGGTCGTAGTAAAGGTTACCTGAACTTACCACCCGGCTTAGACTCTGTGACGTCCAACAGGTTTTTGTTTTAAAGCTGCTCATTTCTTTCAGCCTCCAGCACTAATGTCATGTCTCAGAAGGACCAGTGAATGAGTCGCTAATATTGTTACAAATTGTATGTTTTTTCAGGACTTCAGGTTCATTGTTTCATTGGAATTGCAAAGTTTACTGGCAACAGTGGGAGGTGTGGGCTGTATTCACTGGAAACAAAGTTTTAAAATCTCACAAACACCAGGGTATATTCTAACAGGTTTATTTGGAAGCACTATGTTTCGAAGTGCTGCTCCTTCTTCAGGTAGCTGTGGTGTAGAATCACAAGACACAGAATATATCACAAAAACATTATAGTGTCATTCAACATAAGTGACGTATTGAAGAAACCTAGATTGCTGTTAAATCTTTCATCTTTTAAAATGGGTTGCAGATTTCGGTTCATTAATATGTACATTCCAGAACTGTTAAGTCACGTTCTCCAGGAAACTTGATGTTTTATACAAGGAGGTAACACCTCACATCAAACAACGCATGAAAGCTGTGAGGTGAGTCTGTCTGTATCCCAATCTTGAGTCAGACTGTTTCTATTTCCAAATATATAATCCTGCAAAAGCAAATTCATCCCAAATGTGTGAGTGAATGCATGAGAGAGAGAGTGTGTATGTGCTTGTGCATGCTGGGTAAAGTGTGTGTGTGATGGAGTGTCATCATGTGCGAAGATGTATGCGTGGGTGTGAGTGGGGGGGGCGTATTAGTGTCTGAGAGAGAGCATGTCTATCGGAAAGGCTCTGCATGAGCGTGTGAGTATGGAAGAGTGAGTGTGAGAGTGAGAGAGTGAGAGAGAGAGAGCGTAACAGTGAAGTGGGGTTACCTGTCATGTGACATGAACCCAAGTTCGCGATTGAGGCCATCCTCCTGGTTTCCGAACTTGGTTATCAGCGTTTGCTGGGCCACTAAAAATGATTAAGCAGTTACACAATACACATTAGAGAGGGCCGAGTGGGACTTGTCTTTCGATTTGCAGAAGGTGAGACGTTCTGGGTGCTGAAAACGAAGGAATACACATACTGGAGGACCTTCGGCACAGAGAAGATGGAGCTGGAAACCAGTCTGCAGACACGTTGGGGGATTCACTGTGGAAACAGGCCGTTTGATCCACCAAGTCCACACTGACCCTCCGAAGAACATACCCCCACTCCCCGACCCACCAGTTAACCCCACAGCTAATCCCTGAATTTCGAACGCCCAATCCACTCTAGCCTGCACATCTTTGGAACATGGGAGAAAACGCGAGCACCCAGAGGAAACCGACGTGAACAGGGGGTGGGGGAGGGGTAGGAAAGTGCAAACTCCACACAGTCACTGTGCGGGTCGGATCGAACCCAGGTCCCTGGCGCTGCGAGGAATCCCCTCTCCAGCTCTATGCATTCGATTGGCTTCTCCCCAATCTTGGTGACACTCCAATCAGTTTGAGGAATTCAATTTGCTTTCACAGAGTTTCCACGGGGAAGGGGTCGTTGTTACTCGGCAGATTGAACGATCCAATGAAGGGCTCGTCTATAGCGAGAACACTGGTCCACATTTCGTTGAAAAATTAAAGTTCTCTCCGCAATTAGAACCCTTGAGTACTCCCACGCAAGCTGCGTGTATTCACGGGGATTCTCAATGCATGTTGATATTTGAAATCATTTCCTGCAGACAAACATTTCACCTCCTGGATTCAAACACTGCTGATATTCAGGCCCTGACTAAATTTCTATTCCATGCCTGAAAAGCAAATCCTCCTCTGCTAATAACTTGAGAAAACAGATTACTGCTGTCAGTGCAGGGCAGAAAATAGGATGAGAGAATTTTGGTTTGCACAGAACAGCCTTCTCTATCTTCTACCCGAAATCTCTGTCTCTCAATTCCTAAGCCTTTCAATGTATTCCAACCCAAATTCATCCTTCCATCCTCCTCCCTTTGCCCAGCTCCCCTCTCCTGAAAGTGCTGACCATCTGTTCAGTTTCTCAGCCATATCTCGCCATCATTAGTATATAGCCCACATCTTTATTTAGTTTTTAAGACAAAAAGGCAGTGGTTTGCTGATGCCTGGATGTGATGGTGATTGCATTCACACAGTGTTCCAGACCCGTCTCTCGTGTCATTCAGAAAAGTCTGCACTGCACATGTGCAGAGAAGGGGATGCTGGGTGTAGGTGGGATGCATTCTCACCTCCCCATCCAATCATCCCCATAGCGTCCCCTGTCCATTCCCTCACCGCCACCCATAGCATCCCCTGTCCATTCTCTCTCTCTACCCTAACCTACCAGTCCCTTCTCTCTCTCTCCCCACATGCCACTCTCCCCACCCCGTCCATTCTATCTCTGCACCCTCTGCCCTCTGTCCAGTCCCTCATCCACCCTCTGTACCCATCCATTCCCTTTATCGCTCCACCCTCTGCCTTCCCCAATCCAGTCCCTTCCCTTACACTCATTTTCTCTCACCTCCCACACGCTCCCCTCATCCATTCCTTCTCTCCCCCACCTTCTCCTGCCATTCATTGTTGCTCTCTTTCTCCACCCTCTACCCCTTCCATTCTCACCCCAACCTTTGCCCCGTCCATTCTGTCCCCACCCACTGCCGCCCGTCCATTCTCTCCCCACCCACTGCTCCCCGTCCATTCTCTCCCCACCCATTGACCCCATTCATTCTCTCCCCACCTACTGCCCCATCCATTCTCTCCCTGCCCACTGCCCCGTGTCCATTCTGTCCTGATCCACTGCTCCCCGTCCAATATCTCCCCATCCACTGCCCCATGAATTCTCTCCCCACCCATTGCCCCCGTCCATTCTCTCCCCACCCACTGCCCCGTCCATTATCTCCCCACCACAGACCCCCGTCCATTCTCTCCCCACCCACTGCCCCGTCCATTCTCTCTCCCCACACTCTGGAACCAATTTCTTTCACTTCACACTTTGCAACTCTGCATTCTCTCTCTCCTCCCCAATCCTCTTCACCAAATTCTCTCTCTCTGCTCCCACCCTGTGTACCCCCATGCATTCTCTACCACCAAATTCTCTGCTCTTCTACCTATTTTCTCTCTTTCTCTTCCCCAGTCTCTGCGCCCCCCCCCCCCCCGTTCAATCTCACTCTGAGTACCCTCCCCTGTCCTTTCTCGTGCCTCGAGCCCTCTTTGATCTCTGTATCAAACCCTTCTAATGATAGAGAGAGAATGGATGGTGATGGCGACCTGGGGTGGGGGTGGGGAAGGGAAGCGTGAGAAATGGCTGACCTTTAACATTGAGAATAGCTAAAATGATGTATTCAGAAACATCAGTAATGTCTGAAAGCACATTCAAATGTTTAAAAAAAAGCTGCAGACATCTTTCTGAAACTTGCATTGAAATCTGCGCAGTTAGGCCACAATTGAGGACAGCCGGTAAGCTTGGAATGGCCTATTCCTAGTCTTGTGAATTGGTTCAGAATATGTAGAAATACAGTCATAGACTTGCAGAGATCAGAAACAAACCTTTCGGTCCACGCCGACAACATTTCCTACATTACCCTCGTGATCCATTTGCCAGCATTTGGCCCATATCTCTCTCAGCCCTTCCTATTCATACCTCCATCCAGATGCCTTTTAAATGTTGTAATTCTACCAGCCTCGACCACTGCCTCTGGCAGCTTATTCCAAACGCATGCCACGCTCTGTGTGAAAAAGTTCCCCCGTTCAGTCCCTTTTAAACCTTTTCCCTCTCAGCCTAAACACCTCTAGTTTTGGACACCCTCTACTCTGGGGAATAGATATACAAACGTTGAGCTGCCAGACAAAATCATAGAGTCACAGAGATGTCCAGCATGGAAACAGACCCTTTAGTCTAACTCATCCATGCCGACCAGATATCACAACCCAATCTAGTCCCACCTACCAGCACCCAAATATATCCTTCCAAACCCTTCCTATTCATAGAGCCATCCAAAAGCCTCTTAAATGTGGCAATTGTACCAGCCTCCACCGTTTCCTCTGACAGCTCATTCCATACACGTACCACCCTCTGCGTGATTCAGTTGCTCCTTCAGTCTCATTTCTATCTTTCCCCTCTCACCCTAAACCTATGCCCTCTCGTTCTGGACTCCCCGAACCCAGAGAAAAACCTTTGCCTATTTATTCTATCCATGCCCCTCATAATTTTGTAAACCTCTATAAGGTCACCCCTCAGTCTCTGATGCGCCAGGGAAAACAGCCCCAGCCTGTTCAGCCTCTCCCTCTCGCTCAGATCCTCCAACCCTCAACATCCTTGTAAATCTTTTCTGAACCCTTTCAAGTTTCACGACATCTTTCCAATTGGAAGGAGACCAGAATTGCACGCAATATTCCAACAGCGGCCGAACCAATGTCCTGTACAGCCGCAACATGACCGCCCAAATGCTGTACTCAATACACTGACCAATAAAGGAAAGCATACCAAACGCCTTCTTCACTATCCTATCTACCTGCGACTCCAATGTTCAGGAGCTATGAACCTGCACTCCAAGGTCTCTTTGTTCAGCAACACTCCCTAGGAGCTTATGATTAATTGTAGAAGTCCTGCTAAGATTTGCTTTCCCAAAATGCAGCACCTCACATTTATCTGAATTAAACTCCATCTGCCACTTCTCAGCTCCTTGGCCCATCTGGTCCAGATCCTGTTGCAATCTGAGGTAACCCTCTTTGCTGTCCACAACAGCTCCAATTTTGGTGTCATCTGAAAACTTACTAACAGTCCCTTTTATGGTCGCATCCAAATCATTTACGTAAATGACAAAAAGTAGAGGGCCTAGCACTGATCCTTGTGGCACTCCACTGGTCACAGGCCTCCAGCCGGAAAAACTGCCCTCCACCACCACCCTCTGCCTTCTACCTTTGAGCCAGTTCTGTATCCAAATGGCTAGTTCTCCCTGAGATCTAACCTTGCTAATCAATCTCCCATGGGGAACCTTGTCGAACGCCTTACTGAAGTCCATATAGATCACATCTACTGCTCTGCCCTCATCAATCTTCTTTGTTACTTCTTCAAAAAACTCAATCAAGTTTCTGAGACATGAATTCTAATGCACAAAGCTATGTTGACTATCCCGAATCAGTCCTAGCCTTTCCAAATACATGTACATCCTGCCCCTCAGGATTCCCTCCAACAACTTGGCCACCACCGTGGTCAGGCTCACCGGTCTATGGTTCCCTGTACTGTCTTTACCGCCCTTCTTAAACAGTGGCACCACATTTGCCAACCTCCAGTCTTCCGGCACCTCACCTGTGACTATTGATGATACAAATAACTCAGCAAGAGGCCCAGCAATCACTTCTCTAGCTTCCCACAGAGTTCTTGGTTACACCTGATCAGGTCCTGGGGATTTATCCATCTATAACCGTTTCAAGACATCCAGCACTTCTTCCTCTGTAATCTGAAATTTTTGCAAGGTGTCACCATCTATTTCCCTTCAGTCTATATCTTCCATATCCTTGTCCACAGTAAATACTGATGCAAAGTATTCATTTAGTATGTCCCCCATTTTCTGTGGCTCCACACAAAGACCGCCTTTCTGATCTTTGACGGGCCCTATTCTCTGAGTAGAAAGTGAGGACTGCAAATACTGGAGATCAGAGCTGAAATTGTGTTGCTGGAAAGGCGCAGCAGGTCAGGAAGCATCCAAGGAACAGGAGAATCGACGTTTCGGGCATAAGCCCTTCTTCAGGATGCACAGTTGGGCCACAACCAAGGACAGGCTGTAAGAGTGAATGAGTGAATAAAAGACAAGTCCCACCTCGCCCATGAGGAGAAAGTGAGAAATGCAGATGCCGGAGATCAGAGTCGAGAGTGTTGTGTTGAAAAAGCACAGCAGGTCAGGCAGCATCCAAGGAGCAGGGGAGTCAACGTTTCAGACATCAGCCCTTCACCTTGCCCTCTCTAGTGTGTGTTGTGAAACTGCTTAACTGCTTAATAATTTCTAGTGGCCGAGCAGAGGCTAATAACAAGTTTGGAACACACGAGAATGAATTCAGCTGAAACCTTGGATTCATGTCTCACTACAGGAGAACCAGCTCCACAATACACACAAACCCTATCTCTCTCTCTGAATCTGTCTCTCTCTCTCTCTATTCTCTCTCATACACACACACACACACACACACACACACACACACACAAGTCCTCACACGGTCGTGCAGACCCTCTCTGATCGACAGGGGTCTCTCTCAGACACACATGGATACACCCCTCACACTCTCATCCATGCACACACCTTCTCACACAATTATACACCATTACACGCACACTTTACCCAGCATGCACACACACACAGACACACTCAGACGCTCTGTCTCATGAATGCACTCACACATAGAAGTCTTTGGGGTGAATTGCATTTGCAGGATTGTATGTTTGGAAATAGAAAAAGTCTGACTCAAGACTGTGATACAGAACGACTCTAAACTCACAGCTTTCATGCGTTATCTGAACTCAGGTGTCACCTCCCTTTATAAAACATTAAGTTACCTGGAGAATATTACTAAAAAGAAGTTCTGGGATTTACAGATTAATGAACCGAAATCTGGAACCTATTTTAAAAGATGAAAGACTTAACAGGTTTCTTCAATGTATTAGTGGGTGTGGACCCACTGGTGGGTCAGCAGTGCAGCTGACTGAGTGAACCCCCTTCCGTACATGGGGCACGTGAATGGCTTCTCTCACTTGTGGACCCACTCGTGCGTCTCCATTTGGCTGATCCGAATGAAGCCCTTCCTACACACCGAGCAGGTGAATGGCCTCTCCCCGCTGTGATTACGTCTGTGGGTTTCCAACACGGATGGGGAAGGGAATCCTTTCCCTCAGTCCCCACATTTCCACAGTTTCCCATTGGGGGAGTTTTCCTTGTGTTGGTCTGGGTTTGAAATTACAATCAGAACGGGGACATAGTCTATCCCCACTGTCAGGGATGAGACTTTGATACCCCCAAGCTGAGTAAATGGTGTAAAGCACTTTTCACAGTCAGCGCACTGAATCTCCCTCACTCGGTGTCTCAGTATTCTTCCTGCCGCACCAGTGTCCAAAATCTCTCAAGCAAACAAAAGCAACCATGTCTTCTTGATTGGAATGGCTGCTGATATTGAAGTCCCAATGAATCAAGCGGCTCTGTCAGAAGTTGATGTATCATTTGTTTTCAGATTTCTTTCGGCACGTCTTCCTGCAAAAAAAAGTCACAAAATAAGTGGTCATTGTCAGTACACTTAAACGAACATAACATAGGTGACAGTTCCTGTAGTTTGCCAGATGCCTGCTTATCACATAATACCCAGCACACAGAAACCTGAAATCCCTCATGCAGCCAGATAGGCTTAGGTGTGTTTAGAGGAAAACTTCATTCAAATATAATCTAATCTTAAACTAAATACGTGTACATATATATATATCAATATGCCAATCCTGTCAATGCGGATCAGTTCCAAGCGAAACTACACATTTAATTGTGAACATGAGGAAAAAAGCAATCATTTTCCAGGGTGCAAACTGCATACGTGCTAAACTGAAGGAATACACAAGGAAAAGACCTAAAAGAGAGATAGAAAGTATTTGAGCACCTTTGCAGAATCTGCTCCCTCTCTGGATTCTCTCCAGTTGCTTCAAGTAAACCTCCCTGGGGGTCAGGCAGCCCTGCATCGGGAAGCACTGGGATGGTCAACTACGACCAGTTTACATGGAGAACACATCTCCACATTAAACAGCCTCGAGGCAAATTTCCCTTCCTTCCACAAAGTTCAAGACCCCTCAAAGCGAAATTCCCCAGGTAAGTTTGGAAGAATTTCTTCCAGGTGTTCACTAATCATTTCTATGAGCACTTTGTTAAAGTTTGAATATAGCGAGTTTTGAAAATTAGTGATTCTGAGCGAAATCACAGTTCGAAAAACAGAATGTGGGAATTTAGACAGAGTTTATTTTTGCACATCGACGATATGTCTGCACAACAGCATATGACACGACAGCAGTGAAGATCTTCTGACCTCATTCTCAAACGTGCCTGCCACACGCTAGATGAAAAGCTGAATACTTCTGTGGAAAAACTGCCGAGCAATGCAAGAGAATGGCACAACGCGTGCGTGTTGGAACCAGAACCCAAAGGAGAGACCATTCTCTCCTATTCATTCAACGTCGTCTTTAGCAGCTTTCCCGTATAATGGCGCTCTGTTCTGCACCTTGCCTCCGCTTCCCAAAAAAGCTTCGACATAAATATTTCACAATGATATACTGGCCCAATGTGTACAGTTAAGGTGACAACCTCTGAGTGGTCTCCTGTTCTCTGTATCCTATGTTGAGGAGGGCAATGCTTGTCACTGGCTATTCTGGTGTCAGAGAAAAGTTTCGAAACAGTGGAGGGAGTCCGATTCCTGGGGACGGGACAAACAGCAGCAGGGAGACAGAATGAGAAGCAGCTGTTCTGGAAACTCTTTGTCACTTGCAATTCTTAGAGCAATGTCAAATGTATTTCACACTAAGCAAGTCTCAGCGAGCTCAAGAGGAGTGTGGTGGATGAGGAATGAATCGCTGTTTGGCTTGTTGGTCTAGGGGCATGATCCCAGGTAGAGTCTTTAACAGTGCAGACTTGTGTGCGGTCCTGGATTCACATCCCAGACGAGGCTGCGTCGCTTAACTTGATTTGGGCAAAAATGCCCCATTAATTTTCTCAAAAAGCACCTTCGTGAAACGAGGTTGGGCTGCCTGGAGTACGAATGAGGCAGAAAACAGGGAAGTGAAATGGTTGGAGATCGCGTTGAACAGGTTGACGTGAGTGGTGCGGTGTTTGTGGAATGTCAGCAATAAAGGTAAATTGAAATATTGGGCCAGCTCTCCTCGGAGAACCGAAGTTTTCCATGTCAGTAGGGGCCGAGAAACAGGAAATAATGCTGTGACAATGCTCCCATGCCTGAAATGATCTATAGTGATTCGGCAGAGATTTAAAGTCACGAGGACGAGCGAATGCAGTAGACGAGGTAGCAGCAAATGTGCAGGTAAAGAGCTGCTTCACCTGGAAGGATATCCAGGAGGGAGCAGGTAAATTGTGCTTCTGAGTGAAATCACGGTTCGTAAAAACAGAATGTGGCAATTTAGACAGAGTTAATATTTGTTCGTCGCCGATATGTCTGCCGGTGCGCGATGGGAGCATAACCCAGAAGGGAAACCATCTTCCCTATTCACTCAATGTCGAGTTCAGCAGCTTTCCCGTATAACGGCGCACTGTTGTGCACCTCGCCTTCTCATCTGCTTCCCAATAAACTTCGACGTAAATATTGATACACAGGCCCAGTATGCAGAGTTGAGATGCCACACCCGTGGAGGTCTGCGGGGTCTTCTCCTGTTCTCTGTACCCGATGTTGAGGAGGGCAATACTTGTCACTGGTCACTCCGGTGTCAGAGAAAAGTTTAGACAGAAAACGGGTTAATCTTCTGGCAGTAGAGAGGGCCCGGTTCCTGGGGACGGGCAAACGGCAGCAGAGAGACGGAATTAGAAGCAGCTGTTCATACAGTCATAGAGATGTACAGCATGGAAACAGACCCTTCGGTCCAACCCGTCCATGCCGACCAGATATCCCACCCCAATCTAGTCCCACCTGCCAGCACCCGGCCCATATACCTCCAAACCCTTCCTATTCATATATCCATCCAAACGCTTCTGAAATGTTGCAATTGTACCAGTCTCCGCCACTTTCTCTGGCAGCTCATTCCATACACGCACCACCCTCTGCGTGAAAAGGTTGCCCCTTAGATCTCTTTTATATCTTTCTCCTCTCACCCTAAACCTATGCCCTCTAGTTCTTGACTCCCCGACCCCAGGGAAAAGGCTTTGCCTATTTATCCTATCCATGCCCCTCATAATTTTATAAACCTCCATAAAGTCACCCTTCAACCTCCGACGTTCCAGAGAAAACAGCTCCAGCCTGTTCAATGTCAACTGGACTTTCCTCTGAGCAAGACTCAGCTGGTTCAAGAGGTAGGGTGGGGGCAGGGGCGCCAGCGCGCTAGTCGTGTGGCTCGTTGGTGTCGGGGTGTGATTTTTGCTTTGGGTATTCATTGACGCAGGCGTTCGAGAGATCCCGGGTTCAAATCCCGGAGGAGCCCGCGTTTCATGACTTGTGCGAAAGTGCTGTTTAATTTCCTCAAAAAGCACCTTCGTAAAACGAGGTTGGGCTCCCTGGAGAACCAATGGGACAGAAAGCAGCGAAGTGAAATGATTGGAGATAGCGTTGAAGAGGTTGACGTGAGTGGTGCAGTGTTTGAGGGATGTCAGCGATGAGGGTCGATTGGAAATTTGGGAGAGCTCTCTTCGGAGTACAGAAGTTTGAAATCTGGCCCGATTGAAGCTTTTCAAGTCATGCAAAGTCTAGACAGAGAAAGTAATGTCGTCAAAATGTTCCCACGTCTGAAAGGATCGACAACGATTCGGCAGAGTTTAAAAGTCATGAGGAAAAGAAACAAAAGTGGCATTACGAAGAACGCGTTTGTAAGGGGAGTGGTTGGGGTCAGTAAATCCCAAACTGACAAAGAGGCAGATTCATTATACGCAAACGGCAAGACTTGGCCAAACGACGGAGTCAACGGACTCCTTTCGTGATTTGAAACGTAAGGAGTCGACGTTACGGAGCCATTCGAGATTCAAACATGCAACTTTCGGATCTCGAGTCAGACGCGCTACCGTTGCGCCACAAGCTCACTCATGCCCGGATGCTGAAGCTGTGCGCTTTTAATGGGGTCAGGAAAATGTTCCCCAAACGGAAATCTTCTCCACAAAGGGGTTTCTGAATTGAATGAATGTCTCACGTAAGGGACTGCGTCTGCTGAGAAGCCGAGACCAAAAGAGAAACTCGGTAGGTTTGACAGTACCTGTCAGAGAAAACAAAATTCTGAAATGTTGTCGCTGATTCTCTTTCCACAGACGTTGCCTGACCTTCTCAGTTTCTCCTGCAATTTCTAGTTTTGTTTTTTACTGAAAGTTCATTTCATCTTTTGGGATGAAACAACTGCAGTCGCCGTATGCAGATATATAACCCTTTCGAATCACTGTGACGTGATTGGAGTCAAACAAACTCTGCGATGATGCACTCTTTCTCAGCTCCACAGGCAGACAGACAAGGGGAAGGAAGCTGTCAGTGTGGTTCTGTATTCGTGGGCTGAGTGGTTAATGCGATGGACTTGAAATCCATTGCGGCTTCCCAACGCAGGTGTGAACCCTGCCGAGTACAAAATGAGAAGTGTCGTCGAAAAGAAAGGGAGTTTGCTCTCCGGCCTATTCTTTAAGATTCAAATCAGTGGAGGGGGAAAAATATTTCACTCAAATTGGGACTGATGGGAATCTGCAACCCACTGCCTGTTCGGGTGGAACAAGCAGATACCCTCAGAGCTTCTTTGGAGGCTATGAGCAAAGTGTTTGGAAATGAGACTAGAAGAGTGAGGGGCTTGAAATCGTGATCGAAATGAAGCAGGTACCTGTGGACAAAGGCGTTTCCTTTGCCAGTGAAAGATACTGCTTCACAAATTTGGGCCTGTGGAAGGGAATCAGTGACGGTGATTATCTTTGGTTGTTCACCTTGTGAATGTTCCCATTGCTGCGCATGTCCGTGTTGGCGTCAGAACTCTGCAGCATGGTGGCGTTGGATGCGAACAGGGACTGGCGCACCAAACTCCACCTACCTGTTTGAAATGCAGCTCACAGCTTGTTCACACACCCCAATTAATCTTTCTCATTGTCCTGAAGCCGGCATACGGTTTTAATTCCCGATCTGCGGGAATGAGAATCCTTACACTGTCTCGCGTCAGTAAATGTCCCTGAGAACATCTGAGTCAACTCACAGCGCAGTCAGATGAGGGGAAGCTGAAATAGCCCCACACGCTGTTTACAGGCACATTTTATTCTCCCCAACTCAACGCCTCAACCACTGCGGCTCCTGGGAGTGGAAAAGAAACAATCACCAAAACCCCGTCTAAGCTCTGTGAATCTTCAGAAAATCAGCAAACATTCATCCCTTCGGATTTTCTATCCTAGGCTGACAGCGATGGGTTTTGTCACTCTTTTGTAGGACATTGCAAGTAGATGTTTTGCAGAAAAACACCACAATGCCATCTGATTAATCAGGACCTGGATGTTTTCGGTCTTTGAATGTCAGTGTTGTGCTGCAGAACTTTGTTGTTGCCAATTTCTGATACTTATCTTCCCAGTTCCCTGTATCACTTGTCGAAAATGTTTAATTTGTGTCTTGTAATCCTTTCACTGTCTGCTAATGAGGATAGTGTTTCCATGTTTTACCTAAATTATCTTGACCTTGCATACCTCAAGCCTGAAGCTAATTTCACGAGAAAACCTCTCCAGTTCAAAAGCCAACTGTTAATGATGGCTCTGTTCCTTGTCACGTGTCCAATTTCAGATCGATGTTGTTAATGTCCCTTATACTCCTTCGGATCCAGGTTTCGCTCACAGGGCTAGAACAGAACTGTTACCAAATACATTGACCAATCTACGTTCATCCTATCGATTGTATTAGCATCATCAACACTTCTCATCAAAATAACTCGAGAGACTTTCATCACAATATTCTGTGAACAGTTCTACATTAGCTTTGCTGAATGAACCCCAAATTTCTTGAAGTGGCTCCTTATTTTCGGCCCTGATTATTAATCTCTCTACGCATGGGAATGGATCCTTCCCAGCCGCTCTATCTCTCATCAATGTGTGTAGTTCAATTCGATCTCCCATCAGCCTCCTCTGTCCTGATCAAATCCAGGGGAACAGGAAACGTTGGGACTATGGCGCGGACAGGACAAGCCCAATACTCACCTTTCCTGTTAGAACTATTCCATGAGAAAGTTTAGACCTCAACTTTGGGCGTGTAGTTGTGGCCGAACACTTAAGGTGTTGGCGTAGAGATCATTTGGGGCTCCCCGCCCAGGGTGTTAACCTGCTGGCTATGCTTTCTTCGCTGGCGATTTTAAATAACTTCCTGTTGGTTGCATTATCGCTCAATCTTCACAAAACCCGTCTCAATAAAGACCCGTTTTCTCATGTCTGGGAATTGATTGCCATGCAGGAAACTCGGGTTCTGAACAAACAACGTATCAGACTCACAACGTCAGCTCTGTTTACCTTTCCACAGATGCTGCTCGACCCGTTGGCTTTCTGCAGTATTCTCTGTGTTTATTAGGCACAAGTGCTGCTTTTCATTCAAGAACTTCAATCCCTGTCCTCTGGTAACTGACTCTGGTCAGTGGCAATTGGTTCTTCTGATCATTAATCTGCCCATTCCCAACGCTTCTTCTCCCATCATTACCAACAGCCCCAGGAAATCTCCAGTTATCCTTGTTTGCTCCAAAGCGAACATTCTCAACATTGGGAATGTCTCCCCAAAATGGAAATTCCTCATCCCTGGACATGAGACAAGGCGTACAATTGGGAAGAGATTTTGGCAAAATATTGTCAGTTAGGAAATGGAAAAATGTTCAAATGTTCATGAAGCAAAACAGAAATCCCAGTCTCCACCTTTGTGAACCTTTAAAAACACTTTGGGAAGCGGATTTAGAGGAGAATGAAAGATGACCTGTCCGACAGTCCAGACACCGTCCCCTTGTTGAAGAGGCCGGGAGGTTGATTCTGATGTTCTCGGCACACGAACTGATCTGAGACATTGAAAGAATTGTCGTTCGTGTACATCAGGAATTCAAACCCCTTCTCGCCTCCGAGCCAATGAGAGAACTCGGGAACAGGCAAAACACTGAAAGGCTCGAAGGGCGACGGCCCCGGAGTAAGAAAGCTAGTTCCTCGTGACATGGATGTGTCTGCAGACAGCCCCCGGTATCTCCAGAATGCATCTCCCAGGCTTGATTATGGAAAAGTTAAACTGATAGACGACAATTGTAATTCTTGGCGGGGAGGCTGAATTATAAAATCACTAAGCGATGGTGCCGCCCCCATCTGCACCTGTCTCTGTGGCGCAATTGGTCAGCGCGTTCGGCTGTTAATCGAAAGGTTGGTGGTTCGAGCCCACCCAGGGGCGGTGTGTTCGCTGCTCTCCTTTGGCTTCGAAGCTGTGCGCTTTTAATGGGGTCAGGAGAATGTTCCCCAAACGGAAATCTTCTCCACACAGGGGGGTTGCGAGTTGACTTCATGTCTTACCTAAGGGACTGCATCTGCTGAGAAGACGAGACCCAAACAGAAAATCAACAGGTTTGACAGTACCTGTCGGAGCAAACAAAATTCTGAAATGTTGCCTCTGATTCTCTTTCCACAGATGTTGCCTGCCCTGCTGAGTTCCTCCTGCAATTTCTCACTGAAAGTTCATTTCATCTTTTCGGGAGAAACACCGAAATATCTGCAAACACCATGTGCAGATATTTAACCCTTTCGAATCACTGCGAAGTGATTGGAGTCAAACAAACTCTGCGATGATTCACTCTTTCTCAGCTCCACAGGCAGACAGACCTGGGAAGTCAAACTGTCAGTGTGGTACTGAATCGTGGGCCGAGTGGTTGATGCGATGGACTTGAAATCCATTGCGGCTTCCCCACGCAGGTGTGAACCCTGCCGAGTACAAAATGAGAAGTGTCGTCGAAAAGAAAGGGAGTTTGCTCCCCCGCTTCTTCTTTAAGATTCAAATCAGTGGAGGGGGAAAAACATTTCACTCAAATTGGGACTGGTGGGAATCTGCAACCCACTGCCTGTTCGGGTGGAACAAGCAGATACCCTCAGAGCTTCTTTGGAGGCTATGAGCAAAGTGTTTGGAAATGAGACTAGAAGAGTGAGGGGCTTGAAATCGTGATCGAAATGAAGCAGGTACCTGTGGACAAAGGCGTTTCCTTTGCCAGTGAAAGATACTGCTTCACAAAGTTGGGCCTGTGGAAGGGAATCAGTGACGGTGATTATATTTGGTTGTTCACCTTGTGAATGTTCCCATTGCTGCGCATGTCCGTGTTAACGTCAGAACTCTGCAGCATGGTGGCGTTGGATGCGCACAGGGACTGGCGCACGAAACTCCACCTACCTGTTTGAAATGCAGCTCACAGCTTCTTCACACACCCCAATTAATCTTTCTCATTGTCCTGAAGCCGGCATACGGTTTGAATTCCCGATCTGCGGGAATGAGAATCCTTACACTGTCTCGCGTCAGTAAATGTCCCTGAGAACATCTGAGTCAACTCACAGCGCAGTCAGATGAGGGGAAGCTGAAATCGCCCCACACGCTGTTTACGGGCACATCTTATTCTCCCCAACTCAACGCCTCAACCACTGCGGCTCCTGGGAGTGGAAAAGAAACAATCACCAAAACCCCTTCTAAGCTCTGTGAATCTTCAGAAAATCAGCAAACGATCATCCCTTCGGATTTTCTATCCTAGGCTGACAGCGATGGGTTTTGTCACTCTTTTGTAGGACATTGCAAGTAGATGTTTTGCAGAATAGCACCACAATGCCATCTGATTAATCAGGACCTGGATGTTTTCGGTCTTTGAATGTCAGTGTTGTGCTGCAGAACTTTGTTGTTGCCAGTTTCTAATACTTATCTTCCCAGTCCCCTGTATCACTTGTCGAAAATGTTTAATTTGTGTCTTGTAATCCTTTCACTGTCTGCTAATGAGGATAGTGTTTCCATGTTTTACCTAAATTATCTTGACCTTGCATACCTCAAGCCTCAAGCTAATTTCACGAGAAACCCTCTCCAGTTCAAAAGCCAACTGTTAATGATGGCTCTGTTCCTTGTCACGTGTCCAATTTCAGATCGATGTTGTTAATGTCCCTTATACTCCTTCGGATCCAGGTTTCGCTCACAGGGCTAGAACAGAACTGTTACCAAATACATTGACCAATCTACGTTCATCCTATCGATTGTATTAGCATCATCAACACTTCTCATCAAAATAACTCGAGAGACTTTCATCACAATTTTCTGTGAACAGTTCTACATTAGCTTTGCTGAATGAACCCCAAATTTCTTGAAGTGGCTCCTTATTTTCGGCCCTGATTATTAATCTCTCTACGCATGGGAATGGATCCTTCCCTCCCGCTCTATCTCTCATCAATGTGTGTAGTTCAATTCGATCTCCCATCAGCCTCCTCTGTCCTGATCAAATCCAGGGGAACAGGAAACGTTGGGGCTATGGCGCGGACAGGACAAGCCCAATACTCACCTTTCCTGTTAGAACTATTCCATGAGAAAGTTTAGACCTCAACTTTGGGCGTGTAGTTGTGGCCGAACACTTAAGGTGTTGGCGTAGAGATCATTTGGGTCTCCCCGCCCAGGGTGGTAACCTGCTGACTATGCTTTCTTCGCTGGCGATTTTAAATAACTTCCTGTTGGTTGCATTATCGCTCAATCTTCACAAAACCCGTCTCAATAAAGACCCGTTTTCTCATGTCTGGGAATTGATTGCCATGCAGGAAACTCGGGTTCTGAACAAACAACGTATCAGACTCACAACGTCAGCTCTGTTTACCTTTCCACAGATGCTGCTCGACCTGTTGGCTTTCTGCAGTATTCTCTGTGTTTATTAGGCACAAGTGCTGCTTTTCATTCAAGAACTTCAATCCCTGTCCTCTGGTAACTGACTCTGGTCAGTGGCAATTGGTTCTTCTGATCATTAATCTGCCCATTCCCACCGCTTCTTCTACCATCATTACCAACAGCCCCAGGAAATCTCCAGTTATCCTTGTTTGCTCCAAAGCGAACATTCTCAACATTGGGAATGTCTCCCCAAAATGGAAATTCCTCATCCCTGGACATGAGACAAGGCGTACAATTGGGAAGAGATTTTGGCAAAATATTGTCAGTTAGGAAATGGAAAAATGTTCAAATGTTCATGAAGCAAAACAGAAATCCCAGTCTCCAGCTTTGTGAACCTTTAGAAACACTTTGGGAAGCGGATTTGGAGGAGAATGAAAGACGACCTGTCCGATAGTCCAGACACCGTCCCCTTGTTGAAGAGGCCGGGAGGTTGATTCTGATGTTCTCGGCACACGAACTGATCTGAGACATTGAAAGAATTGTCGTTCGTGTACATCAGGAATCCAAACCCCTTCTCGCCTCCGAGCCAATGAGAGTACTCGGGAACAGGCAAAACACTGGAAGGCTCGAAGGGCGACGGCCCCGGAGTAAGAAAGCTAGTTCCTCGTGACATGGATGTGTCTGCAGACAGCCCCCGGTATCTCCAGAATGCATCTCCCAGGCTTGATTATGGAAAAGTTAAACTGATAGACGACAATTGTAATTCTTGGCGGGGAGGCTGAATTATAAAATCACTAAGCGATGGTGCCGCCCCCACCTGCGCCTGTCTCTGTGGCGCAATTGGTCAGCGCGTTTGGCTGTTAACTGAAAGGTTGGTGGTTCGAACCCACCCAGGGGCGGTGTGTTCGCTGCTCTCCTTTGGCTTCGAAGCTGTGCGCTTTTAATGGGGTCAGGAGAATGTTCCCCAAACGGAGATCTTCTCCACACAGGGGGGTTGCGAGTTGACTCCATGTCTTACCTAAGGGACTGCGTATGCTGAGAAGACGAGACCCAAACAGAAAATCAACAGGTTTGACAGTACCTGTCGGAGCAAACAAAATTCTGACATGTTGCCTCTGATTCTCTTTCCACAGATGTTGCCTGCCCTGCTGAGTTCCTCCTGCAATTTCTCACTGAAAGTTCATTTCATCTTTTCGGGAGAAACACCGAAATATCTGCAAACACCATGTGCAGATAATTAACCCTTTCGAATCACTGCGAAGTGATTGGAGTCAAACAAACTCTGCGATGATTCACTCTTTCTCAGCTCCACAGGCAGACAGACCTGGGAAGTCAAACTGTCAGTGTGGTACTGAATCGTGGGCCGAGTGGTTGATGCGATGGACTTGAAATCCATTGCGGCTTCCCCACGCAGGTGTGAACCCTGCCGAGTACAAAATGAGAAGTGTCGTCGAAAAGAAAGGGAGTTTGCTCCCCCGCTTCTTCTTTAAGATTCAAATCAGTGGAGGGGGAAAAACATTTCACTCAAATTGGGACTGGTGGGAATCTGCAACCCACTGCCTGTTCGGGTGGAACAAGCAGATACCCTCAGAGCTTCTTTGGAGGCTATGAGCAAAGTGTTTGGAAATGAGACTAGAAGAGTGAGGGGCTTGAAATCGTGATCGAAATGAAGCAGGTACCTGTGGACAAAGGCGTTTCCTTTGCCAGTGAAAGATACTGCTTCACAAAGTTGGGCCTGTGGAAGGGAATCAGTGACGGTGATTATATTTGGTTGTTCACCTTGTGAATGTTCCCATTGCTGCGCATGTCCGTGTTAACGTCAGAACTCTGCAGCATGGTGGCGTTGGATGCGCACAGGGACTGGCGCACCAAACTCCACCTACCTGTTTGAAATGCAGCTCACAGCTTCTTCACACACCCCAATTAATCTTTCTCATTGTCCTGAAGCCGGCATACGGTTTGAATTCCCGATCTGCGGGAATGAGAATCCTTACACTGTCTCGCGTCAGTAAATGTCCCTGAGAACATCTGAGTCAACTCACAGCGCTGTCAGATGAGGGGAAGCTGAAATCGCCCCACACGCTGTTTACGGGCACATCTTATTCTCCCCAACTCAACGCCTCAACCACTGCGGCTCCTGGGAGTGGAAAAGAAACAATCACCAAAACCCCTTCTAAGCTCTGTGAATCTTCAGAAAATCAGCAAACGATCATCCCTTCGGATTTTCTATCCTAGGCTGACAGCGATGGGTTTTGTCACTCTTTTGTAGGACATTGCAAGTAGATGTTTTGCAGAATAGCACCACAATGCCATCTGATTAATCAGGACCTGGATGTTTTCGGTCTTTGAATGTCAGTGTTGTGCTGCAGAACTTTGTTGTTGCCAGTTTCTAATACTTATCTTCCCAGTCCCCTGTATCACTTGTCGAAAATGTTTAATTTGTGTCTTGTAATCCTTTCACTGTCTGCTAATGAGGATAGTGTTTCCATGTTTTACCTAAATTATCTTGACCTTGCATACCTCAAGCCTCAAGCTAATTTCACGAGAAACCCTCTCCAGTTCAAAAGCCAACTGTTAATGATGGCTCTGTTCCTTGTCACGTGTCCAATTTCAGATCGATGTTGTTAATGTCCCTTATACTCCTTCGGATCCAGGTTTCGCTCACAGGGCTAGAACAGAACTGTTACCAAATACATTGACCAATCTACGTTCATCCTATCGATTGTATTAGCATCATCAACACTTCTCATCAAAATAACTCGAGAGACTTTCATCACAATTTTCTGTGAACAGTTCTACATTAGCTTTGCTGAATGAACCCCAAATTTCTTGAAGTGGCTCCTTATTTTCGGCCCTGATTATTAATCTCTCTACGCATGGGAATGGATCCTTCCCAGCCGCTCTATCTCTCATCAATGTGTGTAGTTCAATTCGATCTCCCATCAGCCTCCTCTGTCCTGATCAAATCCAGGGGAACAGGAAACGTTGGGGCTATGGCGCGGACAGGACAAGCCCAATACTCACCTTTCCTGTTAGAACTATTCCATGAGAAAGTTTAGACCTCAACTTTGGGCGTGTAGTTGTGGCCGAACACTTAAGGTGTTGGCGTAGAGATCATTTGGGTCTCCCCGCCCAGGGTGGTAACCTGCTGACTATGCTTTCTTCGCTGGCGATTTTAAATAACTTCCTGTTGGTTGCATTATCGCTCAATCTTCACAAAACCCGTCTCAATAAAGACCCGTTTTCTCATGTCTGGGAATTGATTGCCATGCAGGAAACTCGGGTTCTGAACAAACAACGTATCAGACTCACAACGTCAGCTCTGTTTACCTTTCCACAGATGCTGCTCGACCTGTTGGCTTTCTGCAGTATTCTCTGTGTTTATTAGGCACAAGTGCTGCTTTTCATTCAAGAACTTCAATCCCTGTCCTCTGGTAACTGACTCTGGTCAGTGGCAATTGGTTCTTCTGATCATTAATCTGCCCATTCCCACCGCTTCTTCTACCATCATTACCAACAGCCCCAGGAAATCTCCAGTTATCCTTGTTTGCTCCAAAGCGAACATTCTCAACATTGGGAATGTCTCCCCAAAATGGAAATTCCTCATCCCTGGACATGAGACAAGGCGTACAATTGGGAAGAGATTTTGGCAAAATATTGTCAGTTAGGAAATGGAAAAATGTTCAAATGTTCATGAAGCAAAACAGAAATCCCAGTCTCCAGCTTTGTGAACCTTTAGAAACACTTTGGGAAGCGGATTTGGAGGAGAATGAAAGACGACCTGTCCGATAGTCCAGACACCGTCCCCTTGTTGAAGAGGCCGGGAGGTTGATTCTGATGTTCTCGGCACACGAACTGATCTGAGACATTGAAAGAATTGTCGTTCGTGTACATCAGGAATCCAAACCCCTTCTCGCCTCCGAGCCAATGAGAGTACTCGGGAACAGGCAAAACACTGGAAGGCTCGAAGGGCGACGGCCCCGGAGTAAGAAAGCTAGTTCCTCGTGACATGGATGTGTCTGCAGACAGCCCCCGGTATCTCCAGAATGCATCTCCCAGGCTTGATTATGGAAAAGTTAAACTGATAGACGACAATTGTAATTCTTGGCGGGGAGGCTGAATTATAAAATCACTAAGCGATGGTGCCGCCCCCACCTGCGCCTGTCTCTGTGGCGCAATTGGTCAGCGCGTTTGGCTGTTAACCGAAAGGTTGGTGGTTCGAACCCACCCAGGGGCGGTGTGTTCGCTGCTCTCCTTTGGCTTCGAAGCTGTGCGCTTTTAATGGGGTCAGGAGAATGTTCCCCAAACGGAGATCTTCTCCACACAGGGGGGTTGCGAGTTGACTCCATGTCTTACCTAAGGGACTGCGTATGCTGAGAAGACGAGACCCAAACAGAAAATCAACAGGTTTGACAGTACCTGTCGGAGCAAACAAAATTCTGACATGTTGCCTCTGATTCTCTTTCCACAGATGTTGCCTGCCCTGCTGAGTTCCTCCTGCAATTTCTCACTGAAAGTTCATTTCATCTTTTCGGGAGAAACACCGAAATATCTGCAAACACCATGTGCAGATAATTAACCCTTTCGAATCACTGCGAAGTGATTGGAGTCAAACAAACTCTGCGATGATTCACTCTTTCTCAGCTCCACAGGCAGACAGACCTGGGAAGTCAAACTGTCAGTGTGGTACTGAATCGTGGGCCGAGTGGTTGATGCGATGGACTTGAAATCCATTGCGGCTTCCCCACGCAGGTGTGAACCCTGCCGAGTACAAAATGAGAAGTGTCGTCGAAAAGAAAGGGAGTTTGCTCCCCCGCTTCTTCTTTAAGATTCAAATCAGTGGAGGGGGAAAAACATTTCACTCAAATTGGGACTGGTGGGAATCTGCAACCCACTGCCTGTTCGGGTGGAACAAGCAGATACCCTCAGAGCTTCTTTGGAGGCTATGAGCAAAGTGTTTGGAAATGAGACTAGAAGAGTGAGGGGCTTGAAATCGTGATCGAAATGAAGCAGGTACCTGTGGACAAAGGCGTTTCCTTTGCCAGTGAAAGATACTGCTTCACAAAGTTGGGCCTGTGGAAGGGAATCAGTGACGGTGATTATATTTGGTTGTTCACCTTGTGAATGTTCCCATTGCTGCGCATGTCCGTGTTGGCGTCAGAACTCTGCAGCATGGTGGCGTTGGATGCGCACAGGGACTGGCGCACCAAACTCCACCTACCTGTTTGAAATGCAGCTCACAGCTTCTTCACACACCCCAATTAATCTTTCTCATTGTCCTGAAGCCGGCGTACGGTTTGAATTCCCGATCTGCGGGAATGAGAATCCTTACACTGTCTCGCGTCAGTAAATGTCCCTGAGAACATCTGAGTCAACTCACAGCGCAGTCAGATGAGGGGAAGCTGAAATAGCCCCACACGCTGTTTACGGGCACATCTTATTCTCCCCAACTCAACGCCTCAACCACTGCGGCTCCTGGGAGTGGAAAAGAAACAATCACCAAAACCCCGTCTAAGCTCTGTGAATCTTCAGAAAATCAGCAAACGTTCATCCCTTCGGATTTTCTATCCTAGGCTGACAGCGATGGGTTTTGTCACTCTTTTGTAGGACATTGCAAGTAGATGTTTTGCAGAAAAGCACCACAATGCCATCTGATTAATCAGGACCTGGATGTTTTCGGTCTTTGAATGTCAGTGTTGTGCTGCAGAACTTTGTTGTTGCCAGTTTCTAATACTTATCTTCCCAGTCCCCTGTATCACTTGTCGAAAATGTTTAATTTGTGTCTTGTAATCCTTTCACTGTCTGCTAATGAGGATAGCGTTTCCGTGTTTCACTAAATTATCTTGAGCTTGCATACCTCAAGCCTCAAGCTAATTTCACGAGAAACCTTCTCCAGTTCAAAAGCCAACTGTTAATGATGGCTCTGTTTCTTGTCACGTGTCCAATTTCAGATCGATGTTGTTAATGTCCCTTCTACTCCTTCAGATCCAGGTTTCGCTCACAGGGCTAGAACAGAACTGTCACCAAATACATTGACCAATCTACGTTCATCCTATCGATTGTATTAGCATCATCAACACTTCTCATCAAAATAACTCGAGAGACTTTCATCACAATATTCTGTGAACAGTTCTACATTAGCTTTGCTGAATGAACCCCAAATTTCTTGGAGTGGCTCCTTATTTTCGGTCCTGATTATTAATCTCTCTACGCATCGGAATGGATCCTTCCCCCCCGCTCTATCTCTCATCAATGTGTTTAGTTCAATTCGATCTCCCATCAGCCTCCTCTGTCCTGATCAAATCCAGGGGAACAGGAAACGTTGGGACTATGGCGCGGACAGGACAAGCCCAATACTCACCTTTCCTGTTAGAACTATTCCATGAGAAAGTTTAGACCTCTACTTTGGGTATGTAGTTGTGGCCGAAGAGTTAAGGTGTTGGTGTAGAGATCATTTGGGGCTCCCCGCCCAGGGTGTTAACCTGCTGGCTATGCTTTCTTCGCTGGCGATTTTTAATAACTTCCTGTTGGTTGCATTATCGCTCAAACTTCACAAAACCCGTCTCAATAAAGACCCGTTTTCTCATGTCTGGGAATTGATTGCCATGCAGGAAACTCGGGTTCTGAACAAACAACGTATCAGACTCACAACGTCAGCTCTGTTTACCTTTCCACAGATACTGCTCGACCCGTTGGCTTTCTGCAGTATTCTCTGTGTTTATGAGGCACAAGTGCTGCTTTTCATTCAAGAACTTCAATCCCTGTCCTCTGGTAACTGACTCTGGTCAGTGGCAATTGGTTCTTCTGATCATTAATCTGCCCATTCCCACCGCGTCTTCTCCCATCATGACCAACAGCCCCAGGAAACCTCCAGTTATCCTTCTTTGCTCCAAAGCAAACATTCTCCACCTTGGGAATGTCTCCCCAAAATGGAAATTCCTCATCCCTGGACATGAGGCAAGGCGTACAATTGGAAGAGATTTTGGCAAAATATTGTCAGTTAGGAAATGGAAAAATGTTCAAATGTTCATGAAGCAAAACAGAAATCCCAGTCTCCAGCTTTGTGAACCTTTAGAAACACTTTGGGAAGCGGATTTAGAGGAGAATGAAAGATGACCGGTCCGATTGAGCAGAGACAGTCCAGACACAGTCCCCTTGTTGAAGAGGCCGGGAGGTTGACTCTGATGTTCTCGGCACATGAACTGATCTGAGACATTGAGAGAATTGTTGTTACTGCACATCAGGAATTCAAACCCCTTCTCCCCTGCGAGCCAAGGAGAGAACTCGGGAACAGGCAAACCACTGAAAGGCTGGAAGGGCACCGGCCCCGGAGTAAGAAAGCTAGTTCCTCGTGACATGGATGTGTCTGCAGAATGTCCCCGGTATCTCCACAACACATCTCCCAGGCTTGATTATGGAAAAGTAAAACTGATAGACGACAATTGTAATTCTCGGCGGGGGGCTGAATTATAAAATCACTACGCGATGGCGCAGGCCACAGCAGCGCCTGTCTCTGTGGCGCAATTGGTCAGCGCGTTCGGCTGTTAAGCGAAAGGTTGGTGGTTTGAGCCCACCCAGGGGCGGTGTGTTCGCTGCTTTTCCTTGGCTTCGAAGCTGTGCGCTTTTCATGGGGTCAGGAAAATGTTCCCCAAACGGAAATCGTCTCCACAAAGGGGTTTCTGAATTGAATTAATGTCTAACGTCAGGGACTGCGTGTGCTGAGAAGTCGAGACCAAAAGAGAAACTGGGCAGCTTTGACAGGACCTGTCGGAGAAAACAGAATTCTGGAATGTTGCCTCTGATTCTCTTTCCACAGATGTTGCCTGACCTGCTGAGTTCCTGCTGCAATTTCTAAATGAAAGTTCATTTCATCTTTTGGGGTGAAACACCTAAATATCTGCAAAACCATGTGAAGATATTTAACCCTTTCGAATCACTGTGAAGTGATTGGATTCAAACAAACTCTGCGATGATTCACTCTTTCTCAGCTCCACAGGCAGACAGACCTGGGAAGTCAAGCTGTCAGTGTGGTTCTGTATTCGTGGGCCGAGTGGTTAATGCGATGGACTTGAAATCCATTGCGGTTTCCCCACGCAGGTGTGAACCCTTCCGAGTACAAAATGAGAAATGTCGTCGAAAAGAAAGGGAGCTTGCTCCCCGGCTTCTTCTTTAAGATTCAAATCAGTGGAGGGGGAAAAATATTTCACTCAAATTGGGACTGGTGTGAATCTGCAACCCACTGCCTGTTCGGGTGGAACAAGCCGATACCCGCAGAGCTTCTTTTGAGGCTATGAGCAAAGTGTTTGGAAATGAGACTAGAGCAGTGAGGGGCTTGAAATCGTGATCGAAATGAAGCAGGCACCTGAGGACAAGGGTGTTTCCTTTGCCAGTGAAAGATACTGCTTCACAAAGTTGGGCCTGTGGAAGGGAATCAGTGACGGTGATTATCTTTGGTTGTTCACCTTGTGAATGTTCCCATTGCTGCGCATGTCCGTGTTAACGTCAGAACTCTGCAGCATGGTGGCGTTTGATCCGCACAGGGCCGGGGACAATGGATGATGCATCTGACTCCACCTACCTGTTTGAAATGCAGCTCACAGCTTCTTCACACACCCCAATTAATCTTTCTCATTGTCCTGAAGCCGGCATACGGTTTGAATTCCTGATCTGCAGGAACGAGAATCTTTTCACTCTCTCGCGTCAGTAAGTGTCCCTGAGAACATCAGAGTCAAGTCACAGCGCTGTCAGAGGAGGGGAAGCTGAAATAGCCCCACACGCTGCTCACGGGCACATTTCACTTTCCCCAACTCACCGCCCCAACCACTGCGGCTCCTGGGAGTGGAAAGGGAACAAACACCAAAACCCAGTCTCAGCTTTGTAAATCTTCAGGAAATAAGAAAAATGTTCATCCTTTCGGTTCTTCCATCCTGGGCTGACAGCATTGATTTTAAATGGCTGTCCAGTCAGTGCCATTCGTTTTGGCTAAAATAAATCGTCCTTATCTCATCCCAGCATTTCTTGCCACAGAGAACTGTGAGGCAGATGTCATGTATATATTTCCTTGTATGGTATTTTGTAAAGAACATTCGTTTGCTGGTTGCTTGTATCGGGTATTTCAGGTTCATTAGCCGCTGTTTAAGTGCTTTGGTAAGTTTGTGGGCGACCATGATGCTGAGAGGGTTGATTTGTCTGGACATCATTTCCCAGATGTCGTTAGTGTAATGTGGCTAGAATTCTGCAGACGTTGTGTCTGCTTGTGTCAGTTTGTTGATGTGAAATCGGCACACTGGGTTTATTGGGTAGGCAAAAGTGAGGACTGCAGAGGCTGGAAACCAGAGTTTCGATCAGAGTGGTGCTGGAAAAGCACAGCAGGTCAGACAGCTTCCGAGGAACAGGAAAATCGACGTTTCGGGCAAAAGCCCTTCATCAGGAATAGAGGCAGGACGCTTCCAGGGGTGGAGAGATAAATTGGGGGGTGCTGGGCCGAAGGTAGCAAAGAGTACAATAGGTGAACGGGGTGGGGACACAGGTGACACGTCAGAGAGGAGGGTGGAGCGGATAAGTGGGAAGGGAGATTGACAGGTCCTGAGGACAGCGCTGAGCTGGAAGGTTGGAACTCAGGTAAGGTGGGGGGGAGGGGAAATGAGGAAACTGGTGCAGTCCACATTGATGTCCTGGGGTTGAATGTATCCGAGGCAGAAGTTGGGGCGTTCTTCCTCCAGGCATCGGGTGGGGAAGGAGCGGCTATGGAGGAGGCCCAGGTCCTGCATGTCCCAGGCAGAGTGGGAGGGGAGGTTGAAATATTGGGCCACAGGGCGATGGGGTTGATTATTGCGGGTGTCCTGGAGATGTTCTCTCAAACGCTGTGACTTGACACTGCGACGGGGCTCCAGTCTCCCCAATGTAGAGGAGACCGCATTGGGAGCAGTGTGTACAAGAAATGACTTTGGTGGAAGCCTTCGAACTACCGTGACCCGGGTTCGGTTTCCGGGCAGGAAGCAATTTTCAGTAGAGCTGTCAGACTTTTTGCATTTCTCCCTGGTGGTCTAGTGGTTAGGATTCGGCGCTTTCACCACTGCGGCCCTGGTTCAATTCCCGGTCAGGGAAGCAATTTTCCGTGTGTTTTTTGGCTACCCATTCTCCTTGAATGCGCTGTACAGTTGCTTATTGGTCTTCGTCGTCCCTGCCTGCTACAGTGTGTCGTGGTTCGCTGAAATAGTGTCCTCGTTCAGATTTGTTTGAATGTGTCGGGATGATCACTTCTGTAGCGAAGGACTTGGTTCGCGTGTGGTGTTTTCCTGTCGAGGCTGTTTAGAATTTACCATTGACTGTTCGCTCTACTGTGACATCTAGAAATGGCACTTTGTTGTTGTTCTCCTCTTTTGTGAATTTTATGCCAGGAAGGAGATTGTTGATGGTGTTGTAGGTTTCCTCTAATTTGTTTCATTTTTTTGATGACAGAAGTGTTTCATGGGTATTTCGTTGATTTGTTTGTAGGGCTTGTTAATGAATATAAAGTGGGTGGTAAGGCACAGTTCCACGAGGTTGACAGTGTTATCGTTGCTGCTGAAGTTGGTTCTGTTTTTGTCGTTAGTTCTTCGAGTAGTGTCTTCAGTTTTCTTTGGTCACGTTGATGTTAATGGATGTGAACAGGGCTGTTATGTCAAAGGACAACATTATTCCATCCTCTTCGATCTTAGTGTCTTTGGTGTTCAGGAATTCTTGGACGGAGTAAATGGAGTGGCATGAATCTTCGACTTGTTGTTTTAGTCCTCAGTGGAGGCCTTTGACAAGTCTGTATATTGGTGTTCCAAGTAGTGAGACTATTGCCTGAGGGGGGCTCCTCGTTTGAAAAAGAGGGGAACAACAATAAACTGCATTCTTAGATGTCTCAGTAGAGCGAACAGTCAATGGGGAACTTCAAACTAGCATCTACAGAAAAACAACACACACAAACCAAATACTTAACCACAGAAGCAATCATCCCAACACCCACAAAAGAAGCTGCATCAGGACATTATTTCAACGAGCCACTGCACACTGCAGCACAGAGAAACTACGAAGTGCACAAGAGAAATAAGTATATCGTGTATTTAAGGAGAACGCGTCCCCAATAAACCCATTCCGCCGATTTCTCATTGATGCTTCCAAGCTCATTCTCAAAAATTCGATTTGTCCCTCCATTCTTCCCTGTTTGTTTTTTGTGGGTTTTGAAAGCTTTCCCAATCCTCTGACTGAGTATTGGAGTTGGGAAGTTATGTTGTGGCTGTACAGGACATTGGTTAGACCACTTTTAGAATATTGTGTGCAATTCTGGTCTCCCTCCTATCAGAAGGATATTGTGAAATTTGAAAGGGTTCTGAAGCACCAATGGGCCCACAGAGGGGAAGAGGCCCTTCTGCTGTCCTGAGTGTGGGAAGGCCTTCAGTGATTCCTCTGCCCTGCTGACGCACCAGTTGGTCCACACCGTGGAAGGCTGTTCTCCGGCCCCAAGTGCGAGATGGCCTTCAGCAGTTCTTCCCACCTGCTGAAACACCAGGGGGTCCACACTGAGAGGCCGTTCTTCTGCCCCGAGTACAGGAGGGGCATTTCTCTTTCCTCCGACATACTGGCCCATTGGTGTGCCCGCATTGGGGAGAGCTCATTCGGTTGCCCTATGTGCAGGAAGGCTTCAGCAATTCCTCTGCCCTGCTGAGGCACCAGTCCATCCACACCGGGGAGAAGCCGTTCTCCTGCCCTGAAAGTGGGAAGGTCTTTACCTGCTCCTCCACACTGCTGAATCACCAGCTGGACAACACGGGGGTGTGGGGGGGGGAGGGGGGATTAGTGGCGGAATGGCGGAGGCCATTCTGCTGCCCTAATTGCGGGAAGGCCTTCAGCAATTCCTCCGCCCTACTGAAGCACCAATGTGCCCACACCGGGGAGATGCCCTCCAGCTGGACCGAGTGTGGGAAGAGGTTCATGTTTTCGTACAACTTGCGGAAGCACCAGCGGAGGCACCAGTGCTCCCAGCAATCAGATCCCACCGGTGACGCTGCATTCGGTCACCTCCCAGGACTGAATCTGCTGCCAGTTCTGATAGTGTTTGCAGTGGGAGAGTAGGTGGGTTGTTTTTCTTTTCTGCTGGACTGCAATTGCCTCCCCCACACACCACAATCACAACTCCATGTGGGCTTAGGGTTAGCACTGCTGCCTCATGGACCAGGAACCCAGGAATAGTTCCACCCTTGGGGCTCTGTGTGCAAGTTATGGAGGGTAGGAAAATGGATCTGAGTGGGTTAGTCTTCGGAAGATCAGTGCAGATGTGTTCGGCTGAAGGACCTGTTTTTCCACATTGTAGGAGTTCTACGATCCTATGAGCTTTGCTTTCAGTGGACACTGCTGCTCATTGAGCCAGGGATTGCACATTGCCAATGAAATGATCCAGAGAAACCTAAGACCACAAGACCATCGGAGCAGAAGTTAGGCCATTCGGCCTAGTCTGCGATCCTTTAGTAACAAAAGTATTGGATGAGATGAGCTACACTGCGGAAACAGGCCATTCGTCCCAACAAGCCCACACCGACCCCCCGAAGAGTAACCCAGCCTGACCCATTTCCCTCTGACTAATGTACCTAACTCTATGGGCAATTAAGCATGACCCATCCACATGACCTGCACATCATTGGTTTCTGGAAGAAAACAGATCACCCAGAGAAAACCCACGCAGACACTGGGAGAAAGTGCAAATTCCTCACACACAGCCACCCAAGGTTGGAATCAAACCTGGGTCCCTGGCGCTGTGAGGCTGCAGTGTTAAACACTGAGGCACTACATATTGCAACCCAAAGTTGGCAAGTAGGAGTTTGGGAGAATACAGCAAGCCAGGCAGCACCAGGATGTGGAGTAGTCAGCGTTTTGGGTATTAACCCTTCTTCAGGACTGAAACGTTGACTTCTTCATGATAAACGATTTACAGGAATGTTGCAGGGGGTTGGAGGGTTTGAGCTACAGGGAGAGGCTGAATAGCGTGGGGCTGTTTTCACTAGAGCATCAGAGGCAGAGAAGTGACCTAATAGCGGTTATACAATCATGAGGGGCATGGACAGTGTAATAGACAATGTCCTTTCCTTGGGGTGGGGGAAGTCCAGAACTAGAGTGCATAAGTTTAGGGTAAGAGGCGAAACATATTAGAGGGACAACTTCTTCATTCAGAGGGTGGTACATATATGAAAAGAGCTGCCAGATTATATGGGTCAGGTGCTGTCAAATGGGAGTAGATTAATTTGGGATATCAGGCCAGCATGGACAAGTTGGACCGAAGGGGCTGTTTCCATGCTGTATGTGTCTCTGACTACTGGTCCTGATGTAAGTTCAAAATAGTGTCCAAGTAACTTTGAATAGTTCAATCTTGTTGAGCTCACCTCCTGAAAAGTTTCAGATGAATCTCTCTGAGAGATACTGTTTAAACATGCTGAGTTGGACAAAGTATCCCATCAAGTTCAACACAAACCCAGAGTTGAAGAAGTCAGAAGTCAGAACACCAAGGGGATCAAAACTGATCACAATATTCCAGGTGCAGCCTCATCAACGTCCTGTACAACTACAACATAACTTGCCAACATCTATACTCAATTCCCGAACTGATGAAGGCCAGTGTGCTGAAACCTTTCTTCACTGCCTTGTGTACCGATGTAATCAGAGATATAGGACCTACTTTAAACGATCCAGCTGCTGGGAGCACAGAAGTAGAGTAGTGCTGCGAGAGTGTGCTGGGAAGATAACCCAGAGGTCGATGGGTACATACCATGTGATGCTATTGCTCAATGTCTCTGTAAGCTGCTTTCATACACAAAGGTTCTCTGTTCTGTATCTTGCCTTTGCAACTGCTTCCCAAAGCTTCTTCAGTGGAGGCGTGCCCGCTGGAGCCCAGGTGTTCAACAACCCCCCGGAGCTGGAGGAAGATCCAAGCTCCAATAAGCGTGGGGGGAGGGCGGGGTTTAAGGCTGGAGGCTGGATTTGCTCAAGGCTTGAATTTTCAACTCATTTAAATGGTACCTACTGTAGGGGGCTATGGTTTACATTAAAACCGGAGGATCATATCAGAGTGTTTATATTTAGCAGTGGTGGTTGGTAAAATGCACTCTCTGGAGGAGCACTTTCTATGATGCTGCATTTCTTGCCTTCTGCCCTTATCCCATTTCTTATCTCCCATCTTGATTTTATATTTTTTTGGTCAAATTTAATTTCATATTAATCAGACTTGGTATTTATTCACCGTGTGCTATTAATTTGTTTGTTCGAATATTGTAAGTCAAAATTAATGCTGTAATTTAATTTCTGATGTCAGAGTTTGACATTGAATGTGCAGGTGTGAATACCAGTACGTTGTGAAAATAAATCAAGAACTTGTGGTTTTTACCAAAAAGAGCAGTTCACTGATATTCATGGCATCGTCTCATTTGAGTGTGATGATTCAAATCTGACCAACAAACCGTTTCATGCAGTCATCCAATTGAAAAATAAAATTCTTTAATTTAGTTAAAGAAAATAATTCTGGCATGCGAAGACTTATGCAATCTATTTATAAGATTATGTCCATTGCTCGCAATATGGTCTCATCCACATTGAGGAAACTGGACACCAACTAACCGAATATTTCAGGGAACAACTCTTGGACTCTAAATCTAAACAACACACCGCCCTGTGGCTGAACACTTTAACTCCCCCTCCCATTCCACCAAGGACATGCAAGTCCTGGGCCTCCTCCACTGCCAAAGTCTTGCAACCCGACACTTGTAGGAAAAACACCTCAACTTCTGCTTTTGGACCCTCCAATCACATGGTATCAATGCAGATTTCATCAGTTTCCTTATTTCCTCTCCCCCACCTTGTCCCAGATCCAACCTTCCAATTCGACACCAACCTCTTGACCTGTCATACCTGTCCACCTTGCTTCTCACGTATTTGCTCCACCCTCATCTCTGACCTACCACCATCAATCCCTACCTCCATCTACCTATTGCACTCCCAGCTGCCTTCCCTCCAGCCCCACTTCCTTCCCGTTTATCTCTCAGCCGCCTTGGGCCACCCTTTATTCCTGATGAAGAACTTATGCTCTAAACCAAGACTGTGATGAAGCAACATCCTCAACAAATAGGAAATAGCTCCCAAGTCAGATTTCATCCCCTCTTCTGTTTCCCAGTTCTTTCAGAAATAAGGAGTGTCTTTTTCTTCCACTAGAAAGTGGTCTTCCACTTGGCGCTGTCTGAAGTGTTATGCCTCACCACTCCTTCAGACACCTTTTAAGAATCCTTTCAACCTGTTTTTCGAACAATTGTGGAGGTGACTAAAGCAAACATTTCACTTCTCCTCAATGTCCCATTTCTCCTCCTATGAGCCATTTTGTCCTGTTGTCTATGTTACAAGCAGCCGAGTGCACTTGGTTCCTGAATTGAAATTTGGCCATTGAAGTGAACAGGATTAATATTTATCGATGACTAGCTGTGTTTGCACTAACTGTAATTTTCCATCAATATGATGTCTTTTGTTCCACCAAAACTGGAAACAATGATCTGTGTTTATATTGCAGTCGGATGTAGAAAATCATCCCGTTATTATAGTTTACTGAGGCCATAACATCATTACGTGGCAGTTTGATGTGACTAAAACCTGGATGGAAATCTCTAGATTATGTTGTAAAAATATCGGTATAATGTTATTCACACCGCGCTGGCACAAACTGAACGAAGCGGCTGTGTGTTTAAATACCGTAATGAACAGTTTGTGTTTTACTTCTCACATTGCGGGGAGCTGAGCATTTACCCAAACACTGGGCACACCACCTCCCTGACACAGTGTTCACAAATCAAACTGACAGCAAAGATTCACATGTGATCGAAAGTTTCCGCAAAGAACTTTCGATACAACTGATATACGACGTACTCCTCTCTTCATTTGAAATGTTAAACGTTGATTGTAGTGAGCCTGACGTGATTTGAACACGCAACCTTCTGATCTGGAGTCAGACGCGATACCGTTGCGCCACAAGCTCACGGATGGCCCATGCGCTCTATTCATGCTTAAGGGAAGTGATCGCACTACAATGATTTTACGTTCATGTCTGTTCTGTTTCCCCCTCCCCCCCCCTTCTCCATCTGTCTCTCGAAACAATTTCCAACTCTCTCTCAATAAAAATCTGAAAGAACTGCGGATGCTGTATATCAGGAACAAAAAACAGGAGTTGCCGGTGACCCTTCCACAGAACAGATGGTGATTGGGAAAATGTCGGTTTATATGCAGGAGATATTGTGGGAGGAAGGCAGAGATCAGGACAGAGCCCAAAGCGAAGGAAGAACTGTTGGACAGAAAAAGGAGTTGATAACGATCTGCGTGGAGTTGGGGGGTGGGGGGTGAATAACTGTTAATGGACACTGTTCGTGGTTAAGTAGTGTGGAAAGACAGACTGTGTGATAACAAGGCTTGGCGTGTGCGGCAGGGACGAGGATACCATGGAGTTCAGGCCCTAGAATTGTTGAATTCGATATTGGGACCGGAGGGATGTATGGTCCACAAGTGTAATATTCGGTGCTCTTCGTTCTGCTGGTGCTGAGCTTCGCTGGAACACAACAGCAAACCTGAGACAGAGATGTTGGACAGGGAACAGGGTGGGGTGTGGAATTGGCAGGCAACTGGAAGCTCAGGGTCTTTTTTGCGTGCAGAACGTAGATGTTCTGTGCAGCAGTCATCCAGTTTACGGTTCGTTTTCCCCAATGTAGATGAGGCCATATTGTGAGCAGCAAATGCAGTAGACTGGATTGTGGGTAGTGCAGGTAAAGTGCTGCTTCACCTGGAAGGTAAGTTTGGCCCCTTGGATAGCGAGGAGGGAATAGGTAAATGGGCTGGCGTCACACATTCGGCACTTGCAGGGGAAAGTGCAATTCAACCTGCAAGTTTACTTTGAGAAAATCCTGGACTTGAACTCCTAAG